>NW_013952404.1:2401071-2408626 GCF_001266775.1 Austrofundulus limnaeus | reverse complement strand
CACACACACACACACACACACACACACACACACACGCACTCACTCAGGTGACATCAGCAGATGAATGATGGGGCCACTACAAGGCTGAGGGCTGCGCTTTCATCAGACTAGTTTATCTTAAATGTGCACACTCCCTCAGCGCACTCACCTGACACATCCCATCCCTTCACCACACACACACACACACACACACACACACACACACACTGCTAAAATGCACAAAAATCTAAGTGTTAAAATGATGGATGGCAGTATGAAATCTGACCTCTTTTACATTTTCTATCACTCTCCCCCAGCTCCTCCCTCTTGCAGTCCAACTGCAGGGCTGATTTGATTTTACTTGGCAGACATGGCTGACCAGGATGTGAAACAGATTTACTGGGATCTCTTCTAAGTACGTTTAATGTTTTGGATGGAAGGAAGGGAACGGTTTTGGAAAACGAGTATTAAATCAGGATGGTTGTTAATTGAATTTGTACGGCTACTATTTAACAACAAGAAATTGTTTAGTTTTGTTAAACATCAAAAAGGAAATCTTTATTGGCTGTAATGAAATTGTTAAGAGTTGCAAACATTCATCATTATCAGTGGAAATGTTTGATGTTGTGAAAGGAAAATATGTTCCTGAAGGGTAAGTTAGATGGTGCATAATTTAAAAGTGTGTTTGTCAACTTCAAATGGAAACAATTTACAGTGAGGACACAAAAAAATCATATTTTAAAGCTGCTAAAGCTTCAGACTGTTGGGTACGAGGAGTCATTAAAAGAGTCTTGAAAATGTTGAAACTGACCTTTTCCAAAAATGACAGAAAAAGGCCACAACACTAACAAGCTAATTAACTGAATTGCCCATTTTACTTTTTTTAAACACTGAAATACATTTTAAAAATGTGCTAAACTCATTTTGACTTCAGTCCACACTTTATATTTTGTACTCAGCAGTAAAGTATACGAAGAACTTAAATTATCACTAAGCCAAACCCAATCACAATAAATTATCCTCTTTTAACAAACACTTGGAAAATGTGTTTTATATTATTATTATAAATCTGAGGGCTTGGAGATAAATGTCAAAAATTTTGTTTTTGGTTTCAGAGGGAGCCAAAACATCTATTACAGTTTGATTTTTAAAGTTTTTCTTAACTTTTCAGATAATCTGGAAACGTTTTGAGTTCTTTAAACATCCTGAAATCAAGAAATATAATCAATTATTAAATATTTTATGCTGTTTTTGAATCCATTTTTAAGCTTAAATTTGCTCTGTCTGGATCTCATAATCCCCCCCCTCTTTTATGTGTTTAATCGTTTTAGATAACACTTTGGAACTGTTAAAGTCCTCATGAATGCTCAAAGCAGATTTCCCTGCTGATAACTTCTGATGTTTTCATGTACTTCTGTTGTGCATGACAAGGTTTGGTTGGGGAGGAACGGAAAACACCTCTGGGTTATAGATTTACTCGTGACTGAATAGCATTTTTATGCTGTATTTAATTTCTAAGGATAAAAACTTCATTTTCTCCTAAAGCTGGGAGCTTTCAGAGAAACACAGTACTGGGAAGAAGGAAAAAGTGAGAAGGGTTGGGTGAAATTAAACAACCAAGTATTCATACACATAAACTGAGAACCAACCATTAATTTTGAATTTAAGAGACACAGTTTTAGCCTGCATTGGGACTCTGTGGTAAACTTAATCAACCATAAACCTATACTGTGTATGCAGTCATATTCACACTATAGCTGAGCACAGCAATCTAACACTGAAGCCAGCTGAAAGTGCTACGAGGAGCAGATCCTCTAATGACTGCTGACTCCTCCTCAAATTGTTGTTGTCTGGTTTTAATGACTAACATAAACGGCAACAAAACAGAAATATGCATCATTTTTGCACTTGCAGAGGTCAGAAGGGACTCATAGGTAATGTGACAAATTTCTTAACTTCAATTTTAAAACTAAAGTTGGAATAAAAACGCTGTAAAAACATCAAACAAAGAAGCAAAGTTGCAGCTGCTTAAAGTATTGCGGTGTGATGCAAATGTCCTAAAATGACTAGGAGGAGTCCTGATCAGATGCCCAAACCACCAGCTGACTCTTTTCAACAAAGAGGTGTGCAGTGGCTTCACTTTAGCTCTTTTTTACACTGCAAGGCCCAGAGCAGGCCAACCAGGACCAGCCTGGCTTCAAACCCAGTTTCAGAGCATTTGCATTAACCCAATTTGATTGGCTCACTTGATTTGGGGCAGTTTACTCCACACACAAATAAAAGTAATTTGACTTGAATAATTTTCTGTTTTTGTTTTCTCATGACTTTAACTATAATCTGAAAAAATTTATTAGTCCTGTTAGAAACTGATTTTAAAAGCACTACACCATTTTCATGGTTTTCCTTTTTCAAGTATTGGCTTTTATAATCCGCTGTTTGACTATTATTATGTCTTGATTAAAATAGTTTAGATACATGCCCGGAACACCATCACAACACATAAAAAATGTTAATCAAACATAAGGACAGATTTTTTGTCTGAGTGTCTGCGATTCAGTCGTAGGCCAGTAGTGGGTGTACCAGGCACTGATGAGCATGTATTTATATGCCGGGACTTCCGGTTTTCTTCAGCGTTGGCTCCTTGTTTGCACAGAGAACATTAAACCACCGCTCACTCCGGTCACTGGTGTTGTATGGTCCTCTTCTCTTCACATGTTAATTTATTCAACATTTATGTGGTTTCGTCTCGATTTCAAATAATGGACACTCAATTTTCTTACACATCAAATGTAGCTTACCATTTTCTGTTGCCTTGCCTCATCATACTGCTGGACGGTCCACTACAGCCTTTGGTACTTTTCCTTCGAGTTTGGTGTAGTCCATTATTGTTGTGTCGTAAATAAAATGAAATAAGATTTGCATGTTTAATATTAAGATCCCACCCACATCGAGGTGGCTTTCTGCTCAATGCAAACACAATCAACCGGATTGAAATGTATTAGGATTAAATCGACTGAATGTATCGTTATATGGGCATAAGATGAATTAATCCGGTCATGACGAGGGTTTACATGCACCAAAAGGTTTTAATAACAGTGGAGACGTTACTGCAATCCGTGTTCCTACACTTTGGACCATTAAGGTGTTCTATAATTTTGAGTTCTTTCAAAGTTTCTAACAGGATTGTTTTGTCACAAACCGACCAGTATTGCTTCCTAGACATATTAGCACCTAGCTAGGTGGAACTACATGTATGTCAGGTTGACATGGAGCACATGTGTGCAGCCAGGTCAGTTTTCCACAACCAAAATAACATGATCAGAATAAGTGTTTACTGATTCCAAATTAGCTAGCCAGCTAACCAGGGTAGAATAAGACCAGCCTTTCCAGTGCAAAATTGCGTAGAGTTCCTCATCCCAGCTTTCAGGTACCTTTCAAAGTAAACTCARTTGAGCACTGATTCTCGTCTTTTTGATTCATGAACCAAATGCCAGTTAAAACAGATCACTGAAGTAAACACTTTGCCTGGCTGCTCAGCTTTTTCTTCACCACCACATGTCAGTGCAGTGTTTTAATTCCTGCAGTCAACGCCTCAATGATTCTGCGAATTGCTCCTTCATTGAGTCACCACCAAATCACCTGAACCCCTTTTCTGAAGGCGTGACGGACTCACCCCAAACTAGAAGTAAAAAGGCTAAATATGCCACRCACTGATCATTGCTCAGCTCTGCCCACTGTTACAGCACACATTTTGCTTCGCACCATAACCAGAACCCTCACTGCCCCACCACAGTCAAAGCCTCAGCTTCACAGCTCTTCGAATGCCAGGGCTTCTTCCAAACTCTTGATGCTCAAGAGAAAAAAAGAGAGGCTTCTGGTTCCAAACCAGAACATCACAATAAACCTCCACACCCAAAATTCTGGTTCCCAGCCAAGCCTCAGATATTTCACTTTTGTCGACAAGACACTTTTCATTCCAGTACTTCCTCCCCCCTTTACTGCACCCCTCTCCTTTCCTTTCCCCTCACTCACAAACTATCCATCCCCATGTGTACGGCACTGCATGCATATCGAAAACTTGGACTGTGAATCATCACAGATGTTTTGTTGGACGCCGGTGCTGCAGAGATTTGTGGCTGAGTACAAAGTCCACTCTTTAACACGCTCTGGTCGCATATGGAAGTGTTTACATCAGGCGAAACGAAAACTGTTGCGGGGTAGGAGCCACTCGAGGCCACAGGATCGAATGTGGGAYGGTGGGGGGAAGAAAAGCTGCATTTTTTTTACGCTCACACAAAAATGATGGAATGATGGTAAAAGCAAATTTCCCCTCTGACCGCATCTCTGGCTCACATGTGTTTTTCATCACAGCCCCCTCACCTAATTCCTGCCCTCCCCTGTTTTCACGTGCATTACTTGCCACCTGGTATGTACTCATGCATAACCTTTATTCTGCATTACTTATAGTATTATTTGAAGTATTCTCTTTCCATTCACCCCCTCACACACACACACATTTTCACAGAAACAAGTGATGAAAAGGAGATGCTCATCCAGCGTTCTGCTTCTTGTCCAAGGATGAAATGAGTTGTTTTCACTGTGGTGTGTGGAGCATCGCTGGGCTTGTCTCATGCGATCTGGATTCACTCAAGCATGAATGAAATCCTCAAGCTGGTTGAAGGGAAGAGTCCAGGCCTCCATTTAGCATCAGCTGCAGTTRCATTAGCCAGCTGTCCACATGTTTCTTGTTGGAGCTACATGCCTGCAGCCAGCGCTTGTTTTAACCATTTCTGAGCATGGGATGTCATCCCTGGGAATGTACCTTTTTCTCATAACTCAACCCAACTGTCTCAAACAGTGACGCTGCTGAGCTTTGATGGCCTTTAACCTGTTTATCAATTTTGGAACGCATCACTGGACAGTGTTTGTGAAATCCTCGTATTCAAGGCCTTGAAGCATTCAGGATTTGCCTCACAAAACAGTCCCACCCATCCACTTGTATTAGACAAAGTACATTTGTTTAAGACAACTTTACTCAAGATTGTTTAAAAGGAGATAGAAAGAGAAATAACATGTCAAAGACTTGAGCCAAACTGTCTAAYGCTGTTAATATTGTCTCGAAGGGAACTCTGCACCCCAGCCCATCCTTGGCTTGCGGCTGGGATGAGTGGGTGGGACGGTCCGTTGTGAGTGTAAAAGGTGACTTGGATGGCTTTTTTAGCTGTGAGTAATGAGGCCTCGTGTGTTTGCACAGGAAAACTCCCTCACAAGAGGATCAACACCACCTCCAAACGTCCAGCTTTCTCCACAGCTCYCAGTCTCTGAACAGTGACAGGAGATCTGATGTCAAGATCAGCTGTCACACCCATCTGGAGTAGATATGGAATTCCTTTTAGTCTTGTTCAAGTTTTGCGCAAGCTCTTTTTGCATTACCGTTCCCCCAACCGATTACATACAATRCTAAGTTAATATTGGAGCATTTTGACAGTTTATGGAAAAATATAAAGAAATAAAATCCCATCTACAGAAGCAGCCAGCCCTGTATTCACAATCACAGCCTCAGGCCTTCTTGAGAATGATCACACCATCGTGACCTGCTTACCTTTTTAAAAAGAACAATAACCTGGATGACTGAGACCCTACACCAGCGTCTCAGCCTACCATTCATCCTCCCTGGTAGCAACAATTCAGCTCAACCAGCTTGGATTCAGAGTATCAGTGTGCAGGTATTATTACACTCCAGAGATCCTTCACGGATTTCGAGTCTGGACTTTGATTGACCTCAGCTTCACAGATTTTCTCTGACTTCTTCTGTTTTCTTGAAAGCCTTGTTGACATACAAACCTCTGCCTGAGGTTGAACACAGRAAAAGCTTTTCACTTGAGTTTTATTTATGTTTATTTTTCCTCTATCCAGTTCAGTTTTTAGACTCTGTGAGAGAAGAGCATTCCTTAGAAAACAAAGCTGCATCTATTGATCAACATATAGTGCCTAGAATAAAGTTTGACTGATTGGAATAACACAATTTGTGTTGAAGTGGACCTAAAAGCAAAACTCAGAAGGTCAGCAGCGGTGGTTGGTACAATTACATTTACTCAGTTATATTTACTTGAGAAACTTATTTTTTCTTCATTTTCTTTTCTTTTTTTTTGGGGGGGGGGGGTAACTTTTAGGAATAGTTTTTCTCCACCATACTTTTTACTTTGTTTCAGTAATATTATTTTGAAGCATTGCTCTTACTTGAGTAAAGTTTTGGAATACTCTGCTYATTGCAAGTAACTTCACTGAAGAACAAACATGYTTCAACKAGAAATGCATCAGAGAGAAACATGCAGTTTAAGTTAAAGTGTAAGTAAAGCTAGGTTCATGCTCGACACGTTGYGCAAGGGTGCACATGTGACGCAATAGAACCGTCCCCGCCCCTGCGCGTTGGACCCGCGCGCTGTCCTGGCGCGAGGTCGTGCACCTCCGAATTTTTGTAACTCTGCAAAGGCTGCGCCTGCCGTGCACCATTCAAATAATYTGTTTGTCTGTCAAGCTTTTTCTCTCCTACTTACARCATTTCCACAAGTTGTAAAATGTACTTCCACRTGTCATTTTGGAGAAATSTACAACAATGTAAAGGCCAAGTATGAAACACCTGTGCACGTGCACTGTGCGTGCTCCAAAGCGCGACTTAAGTGCTACTGTAAGTATTAGTTTCACAGTAAGTAAAGATTGTCTTGGAAAAGTCTTTCTTCAGCTGGAATTTGTCATTTTTTAATTTTAGTTTTTTAAAATACCAGAATGTGCACATAACTTTCTAACCTTTGTTAGTCTGATGACATTATTTTAAGATATTATGATCAGTTACTCAAATAGCCTCAGTACAAAATACTTTTTTACTCTTACTTGAGAACAACTTTTGGATACTTTACACACCTCTGAGAAGCAGGTGAGGGTAAATATATTCTCATCATTTTAACAAAAGCAAACAATGCTGCAAAGTCAAAAAGTCTAAAAATTAGATCAAGAGACACTGAACTAAAAACGAGAATCAGACAAAAGACAAACAAAACATGAAGTGCAATTTAATCTTTTGTTGTGTTTACATGTTACTGGTAAATATTCAAAACAAAAATTAATTGAACACAAATCATTCATTTTTACCATTAAAAAACAGCTGCCGAAAAATGCAAACTAAGAGAARTCATTTCAATATGTTCCTTCAAGGCTTTTAAAGGAGTGATTGATGAGTCTGTATTTAGGTAGTCAGGGAGCTTATCAGTTCCTCTTGTCTGTACAGCGTTCCTTTTTTGTTTACAGACACCTTTGGTTTCTCTCTCAGTGTGTACACAGCCTGAGGACAAAGCTACCCTGAAGACGAAGGTCACGTCACCTCCAGGTTGCACCTTTTTGTCTCATCTCTTCTGTCAAGCATGTGGTCTCTTTTAGCTTTATACAAGCTTAAATAACCACTGTAACTAGGCGATCTTCCATTTTGTTTTTAACTGTAGTTTTTGATTTGATTTGATTTGATTTGATTTATTTAACAGGAAAAGATGACTAAAAATCAAGCCTGACTCAGCATAATTGC
>NW_013952404.1:2399209-2400837 GCF_001266775.1 Austrofundulus limnaeus | reverse complement strand
GATTTGGGCAGCAATGCACAGAGAGTTCCACAACTGGCACCTTGGAAGATCTGAAAATATAAATCAATACCACTATACACAACATAATTCTGAAAAGTCAAGGCATCAGACAATGAAAGAACTGTACAGTGATGAGTCCAACCAGGAAGTTTTGTATGAATTTTGAAGGCCCTGTTGTAGAGCCTAACTATGGGTTCTAAGATTTCTAAACTAACTAAAAGATTTTACTTTTAGTTAATTAATGTAGAAGAACAGAAGCATAATATRATCTGCTGCTGTATTTTGAAAAACGCACTGTGTGATGAGTGTTAATTTGGCTGCAGATGTGCAAATGTGTGTTTGTGCAACATTATGCATTGCAGAAACAGCACTTGGAGCTTTAAACTGTAAGAAAGCATCACAGTTTTCGCAGGCTTTAGTGTGATAGAGGATGGGCAATTTAATCCTCCAGTGCGTAGAATTAATTCGGTGTTCCTTGACTCCCAGAATTTAGAGCCATATGGCACTGCAGGCTCACTGTTTACACTGGAAGACCCGCAGCTCTGAGCCAGGAGTCAGGCAGAACATAAAAAAAAACCTCTGGCTCAAATCAGTTTAACAGCCCTGCTGTGCTGAATATCTCACGAACAGGAGCTTGAAAAGCGGGAGTGACACTTTGCATGTTTCTGAGAATCACCCGAGCCTCCAACTGTCACACTTTGACATCCATGATTGACACTTATTAGTGCTGAACCTTGCATTGTGTCACAACTTTTGTACTTGTCATTGTTCTGATTCCTACAGAGATTTGAGGCTATCTACAGCTGAAGTTTTTAGTGAACAGACACTCAACTCCATCTCTGGAAGGAAATAATAGTGACAYAGTGGAGTCTTTACTGCGCCACTGTGGGTATTATACTGTAGTCCTTACAGTGGCTCTGCAGAAAACTTAGCTGTCAAAGCATTTAGACAGCCTCCACAGGACTTTGCAGCAGCAAAAAGTGTAAAAGTGCTGTTAGCTATGATCATTTGTGGGCACAGTTCTTCTTAAGCACTAATAATGGAACTAATTTCCTGATTAGTGCTTTACGGCTTTTGCCAATTTTAAAATTTATTAGTGGATTAGCACTTGCTAAATTTATAGGTTAAATTTAGAAGCACTAACTTAGGTCTTTAAATGTTATTGATCAACATTAATGTTAACAGCTAATGGTGCAAGCTGTCATTCATTTTGTTCATATGTGTGTCACTTATCCATTAGGTGACAATATATTGACAATATATGAACACAAATATGGCTGTGGAATGTTAATGATGAGTCTTAAGAGAGCAATGTGGCAATATGTTTCTCATGTTGTCTGTTGAAAACTGTTTATGGGTTGACTGGGTTATTTTATTTTATGGCGGCACGGTGGCTCAGTTGGTAGAATTGATGCCTCTCAGCAAGAAGGTCACCGGTTCAAATCCCGGTCCGGGGACCTTTCTGGGTAGAGTTTGCATGTTCTCTCCGTGCATGCGTGGGTTCTCTCCGGGTACTCCGGCTTCCTCCCACAGACCAAAAACCTGACTGTTAGGTTAATTGATAACGTTGGTTACGTATTGTAACCCCAGATTCTATGAGTGTAAGCGCAGCCCTCTAAGGCTATCGC
>NW_013952404.1:2381799-2397956 GCF_001266775.1 Austrofundulus limnaeus | reverse complement strand
ATCCTGCAGTTATTTATTTTACAGTTAAAATATACGTTCATCAAATAAAGTCTTATGTTACAACTAATCAGGGATCCCTTTTAGAATTAGCTTTTGCTAAACTTTCAGTGTATTAGTGCTTTAGAATCAGGGGACCTAAATATTTGAGTTAGTGTTTTAGGGCTAGTGGAACTAATTTTTAGATCAGTGCTGCCCACCACTGGCTATGATGATTGATGAATAGGTTTTTTATTTTATTTTAGCACAACTTGTTATTGCGCAGAGGATCCGCTTTGGCAGTGGAAGTCACAAAWACAGACTCGTTTCATTCTGGGAAAGCGTGATACGTCAGAGCATGTAGCCACAACACAACCACCATCCTCCTGTGGTTGCTCCTAGCAACAGAATCTTCCTGAATGTCAGGGGAGTGCGAGATGGTGCCAGGTGTCTGGTTATGACCGAGCGAACAGACTACACGTCGAGAAACAACGCAATTATCGCCTGCGTCATCTCACCGGGAGAGCAGGGGCTGCGGAAGGTGGAACACGGAGCGTGKTCGCCAAGTCTCGTGCATTTACCAGCTTGATGATGGCTGCTTTTCTCAAGAGGTTTTCAGGCTTGCACATAAGTGGGATGATGGAATGTGATATAAACTGGCATTCCATTTAGTCCTCTTTCTTTCTTTCTTTTCTGCGTTTTTTATGATCTGTTAAACTTTTTATCGCTCTGGCTTTGAGATTGCGGCTTTATGCCGTCTGTAAGACATAAATCAACTCATTAAGATATCTTTTGCTGCAAATGACATCTCCTCCCTCAATCTGATACTCATTCTCTCAGTTTCTGTCTCTTTATCCCATTCTCCACCCTGAAAGCGCTCCTCTGGGATGCTGGCTTTGCTTTAATTTTGGAGTGGATTAAAACAAGATAAGGCAGCGGGGCCTGAGAGAGACATGACTTTAGAAACTGAAAGCAGAAGAGGATGAAAAAACAAAAGAAAAGACAAAGACAGAAACAGAAACCGAGAGAGGCAAAGATGGATGGCTGCACTTCTCCTTGTTTAGTCAGTATAAAAGGATCTGATAAAGAAGACAGAGAGCAAAGGAGACTAACGTCAATAAATTTAGACAGTCTTTCTTATTGGCCCATGGGGACATGTTTGACCACACTTGATCAGTTCTTGGTTTAAAATGCTTCTTTTGTCAATCAAGATTATTAAGTTTCGCTTTGATAAGCCACGAAAATTTAGCTGAAACCCCTAAAAGGCACCATACACTTAAAAATGAATAGGTCACCTATCACAATTTACACAACCTTAAATAAACAGTGTCAGTTTCAGCAGGATGGCAATTAAGCCGTTAATCAAAGATCAGAATGTTTGAACAAACTTGAAAATGTCCTTGAGAAAGCTCCTTTTATGAGAAATAAATGTCTTCATGCATAAAAAATTTAAAAAATAGCCCAGTTGCCTTCATTTCAACTGATTACTTTTCGAAAGCTTTGAGTTTTTTTTTTTTATTCTTTAGCGATTCAAAAGGCCTGTTATCATTGCCAACACAACTGGCTCATTTAGTTTGTCCCTCAGTGTTCTCATGAATCCCTTCAGCGTTTTCTTCAGCCTGACAAACAGGAGTAGATGTTCCCAGCAGATGTTAATTATAGTCATGCATAAAAGTCTTTACCTTACAAAACAAGTCATTCTGCTCCTTCCTCACCTGTAACCATTTTCAAAATTATTTTTGCCAGTTTAATAAAATAAGAATGTATCAGTTTTTTTTTCCTTTGAACTGGCAGCCGATCGGTCATGGACACGTGCAGATCAATAGTGAAGTGAAACAAAACATTAAACTGTCATGCCACAGAGAAAAATTACATTAAGGTTAATTCAGTTTAAAGCTTTGATTAGGTTTGTGGAGATCGATTTGTTTTGCCGGCAGGACCCCACTCGTTCAACTGAAACCCACAAGGCAAGCAGAACAGTTCACCTTTCACACCTTTAAGGCGGTTTGTTCTGGTTCCACTTCAGCTGGCTGGTCCWGCCGAGCGCTCCTGTCCTTTTTTATTGTGGCCCCGTGTGTGTTTGACAGCTGGGACACATTTGAAAACTGATCTTCGGGCCCTGTCCTTACACAATGCAGCACTACCCATCATCCATCCGGAGTCAAAAACAAGAAGCTGTTAGGTTGTTGAACCTTGTCACGTCACCAGGTTGGGCTTATTGTCMCATCGAACATAAGGCCTGTTGTGGAGACTGGGCTTTGGTGGGATTGAAAATAAAGAAAAGATTATTTATTTTATAGGTGTACTTTTAATTCAGCACAGTAAAACCATTTTATGTGCAGCCCACAATGCAGCATGGCAGGCTCCACAACAAATAAATTAATATACCATGCCATACAGAGAAATTACATTACAAATATACAGAGGTTTATTGTAACTAAGTACATTTACTTAGTTACGGTACTTAAGTAATTTTTTTGAGGATTTGTAATTTTACCATGTATTTTTTTTTAAAATTGTTACTTTTATTTTTATTTTTGTTACATTTAAAACCTAAAATTRATACTTTTACTTCTTTACTTTAAMTTTTAGCATCTAGTTAGTCTTTACAAAATTAAATACATCGAAACTCATCATGAAAGGAGGTGTTTTTGCGCTTTAAAAAGCTGAAGTGATGAATTTATTCAACCAAGTCATGTCAGCTGGTTTCACTAAACCTATAGAGTAAATATGAGGCACGAATGTTTTCTCCACTTGATTTAGTGGGACCAGTTTGGTTGTCCAAACATTTTGTCACATGGGCCAAAATCATAAAGTCAGAAGRACYTGAGGGCCAAAAATATTTTTCCTTTACCTGCTCAACAATAAACTAAGCATTRAATACTTTAATTAAACAAATAAAGTCAGATTTGTTGCTGGGAATGGATGCATGAATTAATACAGATCCAGAACTTTAAAAATGTTTTGCAGGATTCCCTTACTGAAAGAAATTTTGCAATTTTCTAGGTTTCAATTGGGGGGAAAAATAAACCAATTTAGTCAATTCTGATCAATGAAATTGGGATTTTGGTCACTCTTTCATTGAAAATGCTTTCTGTATTCAGACGAATTTAATAAATAATTTAAAGCAGATTGGAGTGCAGCAAAATCAGCTTTTGAGTAGAAGTCACCAGATAGATGTGGAAAAAGCTGAGAGTCTGGTTATTTAAAGACAAGTAATTGTTGCCAATATTTTTTTATTGTAAGATTTTACTTGGTGATAAATTTGCCCCAATAACAAAGAGAAAGTCTCCATCTACATCGAACACCTGTGCCGRGGGGACAAATTTGTTAACAAATTAGTATAATTCTTGAACTGAAGTCAGGGGCCACACAAAATCAGTTCAGGGGCCACAAATGGACCCCGGGCCACACTTTGGACATTAACTCCTTAACAGATGCCCCTGAAAATCATTAAAAGCCTTTTGACATTTTTAAGGGTGCCAAACTAAAGGKAAGAAACAGAGGAAGCTGGACCATAGTCCACAAAATAAAAGCCCCCGATAGCGTCTGGAAACGTTTAAAGGCAGAAACTATTTGTGCCCACCGGTGGAACAAAGACTGTTAAGAGGTTCAGTAAATCCTACAGTTTATTTCATAGAGTGTGTAAAAGTACCTTTACTTTTGCGTTCTCAATTTTTATGAACAGTTTTATGACTTTTATGTAAGTATTTTTCTCATCAGTAAAATTTATTTTTTACCCAAGTCATTTTCTGTTAAGGTATTTTTACTTTCAAGTATACTTTACAGACCTCTGCAAATGAAGTTACAACACAGGAAACAGTACTTTATATCAGTATTAACAAAAAAAAAAAAACGTTAAAATAAAATGCTTTTGAAATATCTGATATTGACTATGATGCTTAACCAGAAACTTTAAATGAATATAAAGCAAATTAAAACAATAAATCCATAAAAAAATCACACGAATAAATCCATACTGTGTTATATTCCTATAGGAAATAATATTAGGACCACCTTCACYAAGTGTGATGCTAAAGGATGAGCACAGGTGGACTCCTCCTGCAGCCCCACTCTGCTGCACACTTTCCAAACATCACCTCACATGAAAACATCGTCCGCCCCAACAGGCGGCACCCTCCGTCTTCCACTCTTTTCCCCAGAAGTGGAGGGGGCACACACACACACACACACACACACACACGCACACACACACACACACCCCAGTAACAGGTTTGATTGGAAAGCATCTAGCCCCCGGCAACCAATCCCCCAGCAGTACCGCACACACTCATGTTTCTGTGGCAACTGTGGTGCAGGGGGGGTGTAGACAGAATGATCCGGTCTATGGAGCGAGCCAGACTGTGGTGATAAGGGGACGAGGCCACTGCCAGGCTGAGGGGGGTGGGGGGACACCACTGGTCTGTGGTGCAGAGAAAGCAGACACAGAGAGGAGGATTAATGATTAGTGAACAGCTGAAATACAAGAAGCAGAATGAAGCTTGAGGCTCACAGGGTGCAAACTGGAGACGTCAGTTTGATCAAATGTTTTCAAACCTCTTTGTTAAAATTATTTATTCTACGTCGGATTTTATATATCTTTCCGGAAACCTTTTTGCTGTTTCTTTTTTTCTTTTTATTCTGGGCAGTTTATCAAACAGGACTGCGATGAGCTGGCTGTCTGGCTTGTTCCATTTGGAACTGGTTGCCACGCAGTTTCCAAAAACCAGGCTTTCTGGAGATTACCGACCCTGAACCAGTTCTCTCTGGTTACTGGAATAGAATTAAGTCCTGCTTCGGCTGTGTCTTTTTGTTTGCACACACACATACACACACACACATCCTTGTATTTTTATCAAACTGAGGACTTTGTATTAACTTCCATTCATTTTTGGAACTGTATTCATGCCTAACCCAGACATTTTTTTCCCCTAAAATTAACCATTACTGGTCTATGGCTAACCCTAATCTGAACCAAAACTTCATTCACACCATACCTCTAAACCTAACTAGTAAAGCACAGCAGAGCTGCAAACAAAGTGAGGACGTTGAAGAGGTCCTCACTTTACATCAAAGGCCTGACTTTAGCAACTATGGCGCAAATGGTCCTCACTCTGTACTCAAAACAAGTACACACACAGACACACACTTGTGCAGTGGAGTGTTACAAAGTGAGCAGACATGACGCAGAAACAGACGAGTCGTGTGTGTGTGTGTGTGTGTGTGTGTGTGTGTGTGTGTGCACTCCCTTTGTTGTCTGGTTCAAATGAACGTGGCTGAAGCCCAGAATCCTGTTTAATCTCGCCACCATTTTGTTGTCTGCTGGTGTCTGCGGCTCCGCTCCACGTCCCTCATGGCYGTCATACATGTAGCAGGCAGGCTTAATATTTTTCTTTTCCTCAGCTCCTCGGTTACCATGGCAACAGTGGCGGACATTTACCAGTGGCCATGGTGACAAGCTGATGCGCCGAGGCGTGGCAGCGGCGGTGGGTTTTTTTTTGGGGGGGATGTGCTGGAATCAGAGGGAGTGAGGAGGGCTGGCAGATGCACCTGTGTGAGCAAGATAGAAGGGTTGCGAGTGCTTTGTGTTGTTTGTTTATTTGTTTGTTCCTTGTTTTGTTTCTCCCATGTTCACGCAGGAGCCTGCTCGCGTGTCTGGTGGGGGTACGCATGAGTGGAGATGATTTTATTTTTGTCGTATTCTGGCTATGTGTCAGACAGGCACATTATTCCTCTCAATGTGTGTGTATATGTGTGTGTGTGTGTGTGTGTGTGCTATGTTTTCGCTGCTTGGTGGGGATGATTTTTCAGGAAAATGCAGCCTTGACCTGATGCTCCTTGTGGGGACTAAAGCCCAGTCCCCATGACTTCGGAGGCTGATTTTGGGTGGAGGTTGTTAGGTTGAGGACCAAGGTGTGAATTGAGTTCAGGTTAGTTTTAGGGTAAATGGTCAGGGTTAGGATTTAAAATTACCTAAAAAATGAATGGAAGTCAATGGAAAGTCCCCACAAGGACAGAGAGACATAGTAGGTGTGTGTGTAAGAGGGACGTTTCTGTGCACTAATAGACACTGTCTGGTCTTAAGAGACTCAAACCTTGCCTCTCCACTGAAATGGGAATTCTCAAATCAATTTCTCTGTCATTCTCGCTCCACGGTAAATGAGTTGGATTTTTTTTCCTCCCCCCCCCCCCCCCATACACACACACACACACACACACACACACCTTCCCCTGCTGCTGCTGAATTGTAATTTAAAAAGCGTTTGGTGTAAATACTGCTATTGTTGGAGGCGTAATCAAACATTTATGAGGGAGAGGAATCCAGGGAGAGGCAGAGAATCTAGGTCACCGATGCGCTTGCAAGTCTTTGATTTGGCTGCTCCACTGACTCTTTCTTTCTTAACCTCTTTTTTTTCTCCTCTTTGTCCTCTAAGCTTGCTCTCCTGTTCGTTTCTCCTCMCTTCATCTCTTCCTCTCATCGCTCTCCTCCCCACCCTCCCCCTTTCCCCTCTCATTTGTATTCCTTCACTCCGTCTCCCGTCAGCCTTCTCATGTCTCCATCTCTTCTGTTTCGTCCATCTTCCCTGCCTCCCTCCTTATCCTCCCGTCTCATTTTTTCAGCATGAATCTTAAAAGATTTTCTAATAAAAATTTCCAAGATCCACACCTGCGCCCGTGCAAAACCACACCATAGTGTCTTGCACRCGGCTAGTAGCTCAAAGTAATGGCCCTCTTGACCATCATTCGTCAARGAGAAGGTCATCTTGTCGGGGCTTTTTACAACCATCTCCAAGCCAACTGTGGTGAACCGAGCAACACATTAGCGGAGGCTGACCTTGTGTGTCCACAGAGCGAGCGAGGACRACACACAGGCTGCAAAGGAAACATCAAGAAGAGAAAGATGCTCAAAGGAGACAGAGTCAGAGTCTCTGCAGAGTTTGCTGAAAGATAAATTGTGGTTTTCTGCTTCCACTGGCATTTAGAAACAAAAAAACTTAAGAAAAATAAATAATCCAAACATAACAATAGTTTAAAAATTCAATAAACGTAATATCACACACACATACACATTAGCTTTACAGACATTTTTAGCAGCAATGTAAATGTCGTAAACAAACCATATTAATTGTATAAAGATTAACAAGATTCCTCAAAAAGATGTTGATAATCAAAGACTRATCCTGTGAGAACTCTAACATTTAGCATGATTGAAGAAGCTGTAAATTTGATGTCAATGCAATAAATGTAATTATTTTATCTTGYAAATTCTGACTCAAAAAAGGAGTCAAATGATTGCAACAAATTCAACAGTAACAATTGTATTCGGGGAAAAAAAATACAAATCGATGAAGTGAAACATTTACTTCTCTGTGAAACGAATCTAAAAAAATAAAAGCATACATGGGACTTTATTTGTCACTTTTAGGCATAAAAATAAAATAAAATTTGGACGCAACATTTAGTAATCTGCTTTCATTTTACTCCTAAAAACAGGTGCAGACTAATAAAATGTACATCAATAACTGTTTCAATAATCAAAATAGTAAAGCTCCATTTCCTGCCTTGCTTCAGTGAAAAGTCTAGTTTACAACTTTGTCACACAGCTGTTTGAAATCACTAATTCTTTATTTTATTTGCACAAACCATATCTAATGCTATTTGTAATTTAAGTCAGCTTCTTTTTATATTAAACACATATTCCAAACACTTTTTTATTATTATTCTGTTGATGACACCATCTTCACTRCCAAGCTTGTCATGCTTTAGACTACACTATTGTTACTATTTAGCAGTTTTAAAACTTCAGCAATTTGCCAAAACCAGAGAAAATTACCCACCATTGATATGCAGATAGAAGAATGTGAAGCTGGCTGAGGGAGTTTGGTCTGGAAGCTGTAACAGATGGTAACAGTGGATAATTTGAGTGAGAATTTAACTGTTTTCAGTGTTTCAATGTTGTTTTCTAATCCAAAAAGTTTGCCAATTTGGAACTCTCTTTCACTTCTTTTTCAGTATGGCCACTGAAGTGCAGAGTTTTTTGAAGCGAAAAGCAGTTTAAAGTGTAAATATTACTTCTAACCTATTACCTAAATATAGGAGGGGGAGGCTGATTCACTGTTGCCAACATGCTAACGTGTGCAGTAATTATATCTGCCTCTCTGTTTGCATGTTTCTCCATGAACACATCATGGTTTTAATGCCATCCCTGTCATTTTCCAGCTGATCAGCATCCTAAATCCGTCCCACTTCCTCCCCCCTCTGTGGTATTAAAGTGTCCGAATCCACCGGCCACTGCAAGCCCAGYAGGCCAACTCACATTGAACTCTCTCCAGCTAATCCATTTGTATTTTTTCAATTACATATCGGGGGCAAGGGGAGCAAGTGGTCAGTAATCTCTCGGCCTCTGCCTGGAAAACGCAGTCCCCCCGTGACCTAAATATCAGGCTAAAGACGAGGGTTGGGGGTAAAACAAAACAAAAAAATGGGTCATATATTTTCCCATCTCCATGCCATAGAAGTGGATTGCAGTGGAGAGGAATAGTTATGGTCATATTAGAATCGGATAGGCAGATTATTGGACTACCGGTYGACCGCTGCTTCTCACCCAAGTCATTTTGAAAAAGAAGAGCCAACTGGCTGAAGATATGTTTCTGTGGTGAGCGCTTCATTGCACCTCCAAAGCAACCTCAGACTACTGAAAATATAGAAAAAGTACTTTTAATGGTTTTGCAAAACATATAAAATATCACATAAAAACGTTAACATTAAAATCATCCTTAAAATGTGTTTAGCTGAGAAGTTCAGCCATTAAGATGAGTTGAAGCTCATTTAAGAAAATACATTCTTGTTTATCCTTTCAGATTCGTTCAGTTTCACAGGCACAACCACTTTTTTTTGGGCTCGGCAGACCTCCAGCTGAACTCATCCACTCACCCCAGCATTTGCTCTTTCCATCTTTTTATTCCATTGGCCGTCCCCGTTCGAAACACACACACTCGTGCTTTCCACAAGCTGACGAAGAGCAGTCCTGACACCTCATCAATAACTCAAGCAGGCTTAAACACACCTCCAGCTCCAGCTGGGAGCTTTTTATATTCAAGAATTAGATAATTGCAGGGCAGCGCGGCGCAGTGGTCAGGGCTGTCGCCTCTCAGCGGGTCACAAATTCACCTCCTGGCCAGGCGTCTCTCTGGGTAGAGTTTGTATGTTTTCTCTGTGGGTTTTGTCCAGGTACCAGACTGAAAACATACATGTTAGGTTATTTGATGACAGTAACTGTCCCTTGGTGTGGATGAAAATGTGTCTGGTTTGTCTCTATGGCTACATTCACTTCAGATTATTTGGTGTAGACCTTCACATTATATTTTAAATGCRACCTCCATCAGACTCCAGTGTGAGTAGATTAAAAAAAATCATCTGACATGCTTGTTTCCTTCACTGTTTACATTTGAACCATTTGGAACGAGAACAACATGCTAAAACTAAAATGATCAATCCTGTAACTTTAGTATTGAGACCAATGGATTTCTGTGCATTCTCAGTCAWCCAGGACACAGAAAATGAAAAAAACAAAAGACAAAACAACTGGACTTCTGTTCTGTAGCTGAAAACATAGAGTTACAACAAACTTACAGTAGAGCTGGGCGGTATGACCTCAAATTCATATCACGGTATAAAGTGAACCCCTTCACGGTAACGGTATATCGCGGTAAAAAATCACCATAAAAAGTTAAGATAATGTAATTTTTAGAGCATTTTTTGCAGAAAACTGTGATCTTAATTAAACCCAGCATTTTCTCTTTAATATCTGCCTGCCAAACAATGAACTTCTGCCTGCTGAACTTATCAGCTGCTGCTCTGATGCGCGCTCATCTTCATCATCTCCATCATCAGAGCAGAAGCCAACTTTACATCGACAAGATGGATTTACAACTGAACGAACGTCCACGTCTTTTTTTAAAACCATCTCTGTGGGTAACAACACATAAACTTTTTTTTCTCCGACAATTGGGTGTGGAAAAACTACAGTTGTTAAAAGCTTCACTCTGCGCAACGTGCAGCGGGAGGGAGGAAATGATCCYGCGACACGACGTAACTTTTCTACAGCGGGAGGAGGACATTTTGAAGATTTATTATATTTATATGAGTTTTAAAAGGCTAGAATTTCTTCATTATATTTTGAACTCCTGCTCAGTTGTCTCTGCACTCGCATCCATGCTGACACAGGTGTGATGACATAATGACGATAGGACAGTAGAGTATTTCTACCGTAGGCCAACTTCATACCATTTCTACTGTCTACCACATATACCACACAGCCCTAACTTACAGTTTAAACTGCATGAAGTTAGGTATCAGTATTCTAAATACTTGGATGAATCTGGTTCAGACTGCCATGAAAAAAGTCTGACATAGGTCACAGGGCAAAAGAAAATCAGACTGGGGTTGCACTTGCCTGCAGCATTAATGTAGCCTATGTGATCCTGTGACAGACAAACTGTCCAGGGTGTAACTCGTCTCTCACACAGCGACTGCTGGAGATGAGCACCAGCTCCCAGCAACCCAGAGAGGAAAAGCAGGTTTAAAAAAATGAATGGATGGATGATAATTTSATCATTTTTTCACCTTCTCCAATCTTTATAACATAAAACCATCATTTTCCTCATCGATTTAAATTCAACCCTAAGTTCTGCTCCTTGTTTTCCACCCCGCAATCATTTCTTTCTCTTTGCCRCCCTTCCTTCATTTTTTACTTTCCTCCTCGTCTCCGCTGAAGTCCTGAACTTTAATAAACGTCGCGTCTCATCAGGCACAGCCTTGAATGTGAGTGGACAGATGGAAAAGTAAAGCAAAGAAGTAAAAAAAAGAGAAGAGACAGCATTCCCTGCCTGTCGTAGCCTTATCTTTCAGCCTATAAACTTTAATATAAAGCAACATCAGGAGGTTTTATGAGGCAAAAGAGGGCAGGATGACATTGTGATTAAGCTCCCTTCCTCCCTTTTTGGCTTCTCTCACACTTACCTCATTCTGTTTACAATAACCCTTTGTGTCAGAGGGGATTTTTTAACCTCAAGATACTCAAATCATAAGTAGTCTTCTTTTCGTTTCTCTCTACTCATGCTTGACACACTCTAAAGAAACGTGCAATGATGCATGCAAGTGCAAAACCTTGAATGTCTCCACGCATGAAGTTGCAGAGTGACATATTTCGAAGCCTAACGAGTGGCGGGTTRGAGGTAAACAAGTACAAATATGTGGAAGTTGAGGAGCACCGTTATGCATCATTTCAAACTCGTCAACGTTTTGATGTTTGCATTCTTTTCAGCACTGGAATGTATGTTTGACTCACGGCAAAAGTAAGCGCGTGTTGCAAAGTTTACACGAGGCTAATTCCATGCCAGAGTCAGCAGGCTTTATGTATACAGTACTTCCTGTTGTCTAATGCAGTCAACCCAAACCAGCACAGAGTTTACCCCAACATGCATCACTGGYTCTGCACTATACGCTCCACTGAGCAGGCGAAAGTTTTTCATGTTTACCATCAATTCAGAATGCTYCTTTAGAAATGACTCATGCATCGGTAATCTGTCCTTACAGCGCGGCTCTGTRGCAGCAGTTATCTTGAATGTTTATGCTTCATAAAATGCATCGTCTGCTGCCGGGGAATTAAAGCGCAACACAATGCAGTTTTTCAAAAAAAACACAATGCTTGGCTGCGGGGAGCGTCTGCTGCTCTAATATCAGGTCTGTTTGTAAAATCTCATGTTCAGAGCAAGACGTTATGCTGTCATTTACCCCAGCATTCAATACAAAGCATGGATTAAGAGCCGTTTAGGAAATCTCATTAATGAAATATTTTTAACGGCAATCTCCACTCGTGACRTCACRCATATCATTTATATGCTTTATCTGCTGCTCTCTCAAATGATTGTACAATCAACGTGGTTTATCCAGAGATTCAGTGGTAACACCATCACAGAAAAAGATGTTTCTAGAGCAAAATTTCGACTCATCTGATTTCAGGAACCACAAGAAAGTTCAGTTCACAGGAAAGTTCAGTTCAGTGTACTTTTAATTACTGGATTCACCGCTTCTGCATCGTTTAAAGAAACTTTACTGTGATGTTTAAAATTTGTGTAAGTATGAGGTGTGACTGCATGCCGTAGAACGCCACATGGATGCTAGGAGTAAGCTAGCCGTAGGCTACTGTAAAAAAAAATGTAAAGTTTACTGTACCTGTTTAGACACAGAAAATGTGGGGATAGGATCCCAGTGGTCCAGTGTTGGTCTTTTACCTCCAACGAAATGTTTGGAGCAGACCATGGTTGCACTTTTTTTTCTCGGTCAAATTCAGCTCATCYCATCGCTTGAATCCAGCTGTTATCTTGCATCTTAGCAAATAGCCTGGGGTCTTCATTGTTTTTTTTTTAAACAGGTGATTCCACCACAACACTCCATTGTAGTTCCTCTGAAGCCGTCCATCATTTACCTGTCACAAACGCTATAAAATTAGCTAATGGAACACCTAACATCACAAAAATCTGCCTCAGATGGAGAGCACTTATACTAACTTTATTCTGCTTACTGCTAGCTCCATGAAATATATTACTTAAAGACATTACTTTGACCTGTGATTTCAGTCGGAGCAAATATGCTTGTGAATTCATAATCTTTTATATTTCTCTGCTCAGTCCCTCCAACGTTTAAAACAGTTACACTTTTAAACTATAATTTATTATGCACAAGACCCAACACATACATATACTTTTCCCTAAGATAATTTAAATTAAGCAAGTCATACAATGTRCTTTACCTATTCACAGCGAATCCCTGATTTAGAATAACTCACACAAAGTGGTGCAGAACTTGCCAGTAATCATTAGGCGCGTGCCAAGAAAAGTGACAAAAATATTACAGAGACAGAAGATTCTTGTAGAAACTATCGGCAGGGAACAGGTGTGTCTGAGCTCAGGTAGTGCCAAGCAGGAGTGTGTGATGCGGTGCGGTGGTGGAGGGGAGGTCAGGCATTGGGCAGCTACTTCTAATTAGGCTGTCTAAATGACAAGTGTATCCATAGCATTGGTTTGGACCACGCCACGTAGCGCCTGGTTTAACTGAGCGAATAATGGGCGCCCAGAGAGAGAAGCTCGACCTCACAGCCCCTCCCCTCGGGCTTTTTGGCCAATTAGATGACAGCGGTGCCTTTGTTCTTTACTCTGTAACAGCACCCGAGTGTGTGGTGAGCATGAGACAGTCTGCTTGCTCTCTCCACCTGCTCAGGGAACATTTTCAGGACCACATGTGTTAAATCGTTACATTAGTGCTTCTTATAGATGACTGGCACTCTATGACAGGTACCTAAAGGCAGCCGAAAGTCCACTGTGGAGTGTGCGCCCCAGCTTTGTCAGCTAAATCAAATTTGTCACGCTTTGCGGATCCTCTATTAGAACCGCCTGTTTCTATAAAACTCAAATTCCTGCCACTTTGACCACTTTGGAAACATCAGCGCTTACATCTATYGCACATAAGTAACATAAACCAGCAGGCTGAACTATGGGTAACGCGTATAAACACGCACATATCTGCACACAAGGACGATGCTTTGCAGCTAAGTAGCTAAGCGGGGCGCTTAGCAGAACCAACAGCAGGGGAAGGAAAAACAAACACAGGGGCCACTAGTAAATCACCTCCATCCGCTCAAGAGACTAGATGGTGCTGGGAGGCCCTGTGAGAAACAGCAGCCAGCAAGAGGAGGATTGACGGGACCGATGAAGTGACGGAGGTGGGCCCCCACGGTGCTGGCAGTCAGAAATCAAGAGGAGATCAAGAGGATACTTGCAATTTCCTCAGTCCTTAACGCAGACTGGATTTTTCTCAGAGAATAAAGTTGAAAAGCTCTGAAACTGTGTCGGTTATCATGAAAGTCCCACCCATTTCTTTGCTCCCTTTCCCCCTTCAAACTCCTCCAGTCCAGGCGCTCTGAATGGCAGGAAGCACGGCAGTTGCCCTTTGACCTGGCAGGAATGTTTTCCTCCTCTGCCCCAGCTGCAGCTGCAGCATCTCTCTGCCCCCAGCTCATCGCCAGCTGATAGACTGGAGCYTGTGAAAGAACACCCTGACCTCCTGCCCTGTCTGTCCATCCCGGTACAGTACACAGCCACACATAAATGTAAGGTAAACGTGCCAACGTGGACAGACAGAATCATTTTTATCCTCGCTGCTCTGAATTTATGATACCGTCCAATAAGTCGCGGTCTGTCGTTTCACGACACGTGAATAAATGTCAGAGGGRTGATGCTCCTAATGTGATGCGACAGGTAGCCTTGCAGACTCAGAGGGGAGCTTTTCTGTCCTCGTGGCACCCTGCCAGCCACAGACTGAGGTATTGCTTCACACTCCGGGGTGAGCTGCCTCTGGTAATGACTGTGAATGGGCCGTATCCATGGCCCATTACTCTACAGACTCAGCTGAGGCAGCATGGTAATGCTGACTAATGGAGATGAACTTTTCGGCTGATAAATAGTACACCTCGCTGATAAGGCTCAGCTGCAGTCCTGATGCGTTCCTGCTCACTTCCAAACCATTAAAACAGAAAATTAGAAGAGCTGWAGGAACCTTATTGTCGAAGAGAAGATGAGAGAATTTATTCTGGCTGCAGATTAAACAGTGAATCTATTAAAGTGTTCGAACCAGCAGCAAATCAATTTGAACATTTATTTACGTTCCTGTTTTCCTGCAGTCAGCTTGTTGTTAATGAACAAAATCCAGTAATGCTCATGCCAACAGAAGTCTATTTTCATTTAAGTCATCGATACACTTCTACTGCTAATCGTTGGTGAGATTTTAAAAAAAACATACAGATAAATTTCTTTCTTTTCTTTTTTTTAAATTAAATCCTATGTAGGTCAGTTGAATGAAAACGTGCACCTATTTCTTCCCTTCCACCCTTCATCGGAAATTTCTGGCATGCCGCCCTGCAGGCACTTCTCTGGATGGCTCAGTTTCCTCTTATCACCTATTAGAACCAGATGAGACCCAAGCCTCGTTCTCCTCCTCCTTCTCTTGACCACTGCCCAGACCCAACTTATCACAATTCAAAGCAGATGGTGACCAACACAGGCTGAAGCTGCTGTTGTGTGTTTGTGTGTGTGTATGTGTGGGACAGGGTGGCGTTCTGTTCCAATAAAGGGAGTGTGATTGAATGTCGGCGGCTGTTAAGCTGAGCTGAACCTCATATATAATGTGTTATTATGTAATAATTTGACGTGAAAACACAGATCWAAAATGTTGCTTTCCTCTTCGCGCAGCAAAACCTGTCCGTCATGATTAGTTTTACAGTGTGGACGAGGTGTGATCTCATAAAGGTCTAAGTGTAATACAAAACAGAAGACTGAAGAAACTCCTCCCAGAGATATGGATCACRTCATGCTGGAGACACACGCATAAAAAACTTTCCAGATGTTTGTTTTAATAGCTTTTTCTCACTGCATGGCACACCCATTATCAAACAGTAAATATGTGCTTTATGTTGCTCTTAAAAGGTCCTGGATTTTTTTTCAATAATGGAAAATGACAACGTTAAAGCCATCGCAACTTGAGAATGTTAATCCAATCAAGGTTTTGCACCTACATCACTGTTGGCACTGCTTAGACCTGCTCTCCTGACAGGCAAACTGTTCAATACGGCTCCCATTATTGGATTAGGAGTATAAGAAGTTTTATCATAAATTAAAGTTTGTTTGTCCTTCTGACCTATCAAAGAATGAGTGGACTACAAATCTAAATATTTAAACAAAAATGTAGTTACTTGATATTTATATGAGCCTGTTTTATTTGCAAAAAAATCACAAAGCAGAGCCTGAAGGCATGCATGGATGCTTTATTAGTCTTTAATCCCCCTCAGTTACAGTCAACACAGCCTCAAGAAATGAACTATTTGAGTTATKTTCACGTCAGGTAAACTGATCGTTTGTGAGACAATTTAAGATGTTTTCATGCAACTGTAAGAAAATTTAGTGTTATTCAACTGAATTCGAGACAAAACCACATAAATGTTGAATAGATTAAATGTGAAGAGAATGGAACCATACAACACCAGTGACTGGAGTGAACGCTGGTTTAATCTGTCTGTGCAGATAGGCAATAAACGCTGACAAGAAACCAGAAGTTCATATATATAT
>NW_013952404.1:2374612-2381693 GCF_001266775.1 Austrofundulus limnaeus | reverse complement strand
TGTGTTCTTCAGTGCCTGGTACACCCACTACTGGCCTACGGCTAAATCTCAGACAAAAAAAACCTGTACTTATGCTTGATTAATGGGTTTTTATGGGTTGTGATGGTGTTTTGGGCATGTATCTATTTAATCAAGACATAACAATAGTCAAACAATGGATTATGAAAGTCAATACTTAAAAAGGAAAAACTAAGAAAATGGTGTTGTGCCTTTAAAATCTGTATCTAACATAACTAATCTTCACAACTTTAGAAGTAACTTTACTAATTCATTTTTTTAAATTGCTAAATAAAAGTATAAAATAAACTACTGAAATGATGCAATATGAAAAGTAGGTTATCGTCAAGAATGGATATTTTAATGATAAACCTTTACCAGAGATGTGACACAGATTCATTTGTTCAGGTAATTCATTTTAGTTTCAGGCTCATCTCTCAAAAAGAAGGTTATCGACAAACGTCTCCAAAGTTCATGAGGACTAAAGAGGCGGACATCAAGAGTCAAATTCCTGATACAGATAAAAGACCAGTAGCAGCCCAAATCAAAGCAAATACAGACATTCCCTGGGTCGAACCTATCATACTCTTTGTTGTTGCTTCTCCTTCGTCCGCCGCTGATATGTTGGGGGGTCTCTTCCCGCCTGTCTAATCTCTGTTTACGTTGCTGTCTGTCCCCGTTTGCCCTAGTTCCAGCCCCCATCATGTCATGAAAGAGGGCTTCCTCTCCGACCCTTGAGTCCCTGGTTGACTTTTGACCTTCGTCTTCCATATCTGCGTTCGCACTCGTACTCTATCGTGCCTAAAAAACAAAGAAAATAGTCCAGGAAGCAGCTGCGCTCCGGCTTTAAAGAAGAAAAGAAAGGGACAATTGAGAACAGACAGAAGTGGGGTATGTGTGATTTGACGCTTGTCTGGTTTTTATGGCGAATTCTCACTTCAGATATATTGTGCTGGCATCTCTCTGTGTATGTGGCTGTTCTCTTTTTTTCCGCCCACTTTCTGTCCCGTTTCATCTTTATTTTTCTTATTCTCAGATCTGCCTCACAGCCGTTTTTAATTAAGCTCGGGCCCCAACGTGAAGGAGCACCCATGCTTATGCACTGCTAAGTGGTGAAACGAGTTGTGATGAATGAATGGAAATTAATAAGACGCTATAAATAATTTAAAAAAGGCAATAAAAAGATACCATCACGTGTTTCCATGCAGGCTTCCCGATTTCATCTAATGTGAAACTGCAGGCAAGGTTTTGATTAAATCAATGCAACCAATAATTTCTTATTCCTTTGGGGACCATTTTTAGATAAGCTATCTCAAATAAACTGGCTGTGACCTTTATATAACTGACAGTTTATGTGTTAGAACCGATCTGTATGTTGTTTTTATTAGAGTTCACGCTTTTAAGGGAGTTCTAGGAATTGTTCGACATTTTAAAGAAAAGGATAACTTGTGTTCCAAAAGACAAGATCATAAATCTTAGTTTGACACAGTCATGCTCCCTCATAGAGCAAAGAATTATTGGATCGTTTTACTTTTCTGCCATGTTTAATTCAGAAATGTTAGAGGGTGGAATTCGATTTATGAAAAAGGAGCTGAAATGGTGGTTTTAGTTTTTGTGCTGCATCTAACAGCCTGCTTGTTGCACAAAGATGAAAGCTCTCTGAAGATGGTTATTATAACTTGGAAATTAACAGACACTGAAGCAGCTGTTTCCATCAATGTTCCGATGCTTTCGGATTGCGTGACCAGACGTTCTCCATTTCTTTCTCCAAATGCTAACGTCAAATGCAAAAGTGCATCCTTTTGAAGTTGACTTCTGTCATCAAAGCCTGCATCATAAAATGTTCAGCAGCTGAAAACCCGCACAAAAACGCAGTTCTTCAATCCATCTCTCAGCTCTTTACTTTTTTACACTTTTCTGTTTGGTGTTTTTAAGCATGTATATAATTTTAAAATTTTAAATAACATTTCTGGCTTGACTTGTGGTTTTGTATTCCTTTAAGCTCAACCTCTTTCAATAACTCCTCTAAAAATTAATGCTGATCCAGGGAGTCTTCTTCCTTTCTCTTGAGATGTCATTAATCTCAGTCCAATCTGAGGCCACTAACCCCCCCACCCCTGAAATATGCACTCTCTCTTTTGCCCCCAGACAGTTTGGACTCCGCTGCGGTACATGTTCTGCAGCTGTCTCTTCTCTGCTGCAAACTGGAAAATATTTCAGCGAAGCTGTGACAGCCACATATTTTATTTCGGAGAATGATTGCAGAAGTTTTGAACTAAAACAGACAACACTGAATGTGAAAGAGGAAAAACAGAAAAGTTCATGCTGTATTCATAATTAAACACCAGGCCTGTAGCATTGTGGTCATGTTGACGTTGTGAACTACACTGTTTGCCTGCCACARCTCTGATTGACGGTTTCCTTGCTTTTCTTTAAAAGAAATCATTCTTAGGCTGGCATTTTCAAAAGCACTCCCTCAGTTGTAAGGGGAGTGCTAACAAACCTATTTATTTCGAACACAGACAAAAGCCTGGTCAGCATCTCAAAATAAGTAGGGGTGAACAATAAAAAATTGTATTTTCTTTATTACAGAATCAGACATTTCTTTGCCTAATTTATTTGTGAGCCGTCTGACACATTAGTGTTTTATTAGGTTGTGTTGAGACAATAATTAGGTAGTCTGAGAAGGGGTTTAGCTCCACCGATGTGTGTGTACAGCTATCGATTGTGCTCTAATCCCAGCAGACGACAGCGGGCGTAATGGATGATGCCGYGAGGCGCTATGTGAAGCATCCTAACTCCTGCCAGTTTGACTGACAGCGCAGGGAGTGGATCAGGGAACAAACAGTAAGGGTCAGCCACATACCATACATCCCAAAGCTCGTAAATAGCCACTCAGAGCTTAGTGACAAAAGCCACCAATTAATTTCAATTGGTCTCCAAAGGGTCCTAGGGTGTTTTTTTAAAGGGATCCCTGATTAGTCGTAACATTAGACTTTATTTGATAAATATATATTTTAACTCTAAAATAAAGACTGTAAAAATACTGTAGGCTGTTTAGTTTTGTAAATTTTTAAAAATATATTTTAACATGGACGGAGCCATTTTATTTACACACAAAGCATTCTGGGTAAATGATGACGTGGATAGGTCCTCAGGGCTAGCGAGCTATATCCACCCTGAAGGTTAATCTTGGACAATATCTGATGATCGACTCTTTTAAATGAAACCAGAGAGCGTTGACAGAGAGGAGAAGGTAGAAATGACTCAGCCTGGAACTGAAAATATGGATGGAGGACAACAGAGCTGCTTCATGGAAGAAGAACCTCAGCTTAGCCTGTTAGCCTTTGCGATAGCGCTGACGCTATATTGCCTTATTTGTAATAGCTCAGCGCTAGCACGACAAACAAGCTACACTGAGGTCCTCCATCCATATTTTCAGTTGCAGACTGAGTCATTTTTGTGTTCCCCTCTCTGTCATGTAGATGGAGGACCTCAGTGACGTGAGGAGAATGTGTAGCGCTGAGCTAATACATATATATGATGATAGCATCGGGGCTAATGGCTAACAGGCTAAGCTGAGGTTCTTCTTCCATGAAGCAGCTCTGTTGTCCTCCATCCATATTTTCAGTTCCAGGCTGAGTCATTTCTACCTTCTCCTCTCTGTCAACGCTCTCTGGTTTCATTTAAAAGAGTCGATCATCAGATATTGTCCAAGATTAACCTTCAAGGTGGATATAGCTCACTAGCAGCCTCGCACGATGATCTATCCGCGTCATCATTTACCCAGAATGCTTTGCGTGTAAATAAAATGGCTCCGTCCGTGTAATATATTTTTAAACTTTTAGTTGAAAAATGATAAAAACTGAACATCCTAACGTATTTTTTACAGTCTTTATTTTATAGTTAAAATTTATGTTTATCAAATAAAGTCTAATGTTACAACTAATCATGGATCCCTTTATGTGGGATAAAGGCCTGAAAACAAAAAAGAGAAAGCAGGATGATTAACCAAAATTAAGGGTTGGGTAAAAAAAAAAAAAAAAGGCCCTGTATCTTCAGTTGAGTGGTCTCCCAAATATGGATTTTAGTCAAATCAAATTAACCCGACAGAGCCGGAGCTATGCAGTGAAATATGTCTTTTCATAATGCAGAGTGCCGGTCATGTTGAAACCCTGTCAGCGTCTTGTTTGTCCGTTTGGCTCAGAAGCTGGAAACGGAGCCGCCACCCTGTAAGATGTGTCGATTCGGTCCGCTCGTGTTTCATAACGTTTGTCTGACATTCCCACTGCGGCAGACCACAGAGACAGCCCCACGGTGGCCTCCGCTCCAGCCTCCACCATCTTGCATTCCACAGCCGAGGAAACTATAGCGAAGCTGGGGGGGGATCACAAAGTTCCCTAAAATAAAATCTCTGTCTTGTTTTGTTTCACTGCTTCACTGCCATCAAACAGATCCCAACGTAGGGACTCCGTGAGATCGCGATGCTCAGATGGTCTCTGTGATTTATGGTCACGCAGTCAGGAGGTGATTACATCTGGCTCCAAAGATTCTCTCTGCAATCTCCACATCTCACAGGGTTGGCTTGTCTTCAGCAGGCGTTCATACCGCAGGGGGATTAGGGTACACCRAGTGTGTTTGGAATAAACAAATAACTTTACACAGTAAAAAATTAAAATGCCTGTTACTTCTATACAAGTTCTAAATCAAAGCTGTTTATTCCCTGTTGTTTCAGTTTGTTTCCAGAGTAATCTTTCAGAATCGTTACAGTACTTTCAAACGGTTAGGGCCAAATTTTGAACTCCTGTTCCAACGCTGCTGCCAATTTCTGCAGGAAATGAGAATGCCAAATTTAGGTTTTGCTGAGCTTCAAATTTTCCTACATTTCTAAAGAAAGAAACAGCATTCCAAGACAAGAAGGAAGTACCAGAGAACTTTCTCAAAAGTAAGTTTTCTTTGCTTGAGTCATTATCACTTGACTGGATTTTTTTGCTTATGTTCGTTTAAAATGTCCGCAGTTGACCCTGGTCCCCTTCAGAGCTGCAGAGAAYCACTCACTTCCTTTTTTCAAGTAGATTTTAGACTTGATGACACTTTTTAAAAGCCACTTCAGTAGAAAACAGAACTGAATGTTATTTTCTTAATTTCTTCATCATCAGTGACTTTTTTTTAATAATGAGTTTAATGTTGAGTCTATCTTTTTAATGAGTGTTAAAGTAGATACGGTGCTTCCAGAAAGTGACAATGAAAATTATACATCTGAGAAATAAACAGATTTTTCACATTTTAAGGAARTCGATGAATAGACAATTTTAAGTGAAAGGTTTTCTTTGTGCTGCCTTTTTTTATATTGTGCATGACATGTTTATATGTGGTGCCTCTCACCAAGAAGGTTGATGGATCAAATCCCAAATGCTTCTTGGTAAAGTTTGAAGATTCTCTCCATGWCCTGATGCATCTCAGTAATCCTGGTAGAAAAAACAAAAAACTTAAGTAGATCSTCTGGATGRGTTCTTCTTTAATGAACATTTCACCTCTCCTCCAAGTGACTTCTTTCACGGGCACCATCACCTGACTACCGTTAGATCCCTGATTATCACCTATTGTTCACAGGGTACTGAGTCATACTTGCAATAACAGCATTGTAAGAGAGGGACAATTGGACATGCAGGCCTCATTAAATCGTCCATCATTAAACGGGTGGAGGCCTCCGTGTAATGATGGACTCGGACTGAAGAAGTCTCTTGGAGGAGAGAWGAAACATTTCATTAAAGAAGAACATGTCCTATTTAAGTTTTTTTAATTCTCTCCATGCTTTTGTGGGTTTTCTCTACTCCAGTTTCTCCCACAGATCAAAAACATGACAGTTAGGCAAACAGGTCACTCTAAATYGTCCTCAGTTGTGTGTGTGTGAGAGAGAGTGAATAGTTGTTTGTCTCTGTGGCGCTGGGATGGACTTGAAACCTGTCCCCCATCTCTGGAAATGGATCCCTGTGACCCTAAAAGTAGCAGCAGGTAAAGACAGATGGATGGATGTTCTCATGTTGCCCTAAGAAAATCRGTGAACTTTCAAGGATCTTGAAATGTGTGTGAGTTACTCAGGCACATTAAACGTTTATATTTTTGAGAGTAAACAGCTGTAGTAATCTACCAGATTATACTGTAGGTGATTAATTCAAATAACAATTAGCCACCTTTATTATTAAAATGAGGACTTTGATCTGTCTGTTGTGTGACGTGGTGACATACAGTATGTACATGTTTAGGGCCTGATAGTGATGGTGTGTTGCTCACAAAAATACTTCATCACATGGCAGTATTTGCAAAGTGGCAAATACTAATTGTTGAAAGTTCTTCTGATTATTATTTGCACATAATACGATTTTGCTCTCTGTTGTTGTTTTAATTTAGACTCTATAAGAAGACGCAAAGCAACATTTTCAAACTATTCCTACAGTTCACACATACAACAACTTAACACCAACTAATATTTGAGCAGAATAAACCAAGCATGCTCATCTAAATAAAATAAAACCAAAACAAATGTTTTTTTTTTTAAAAATGACTTTAATTTTGTCACGCTCCTAGCCAGACATTTTTCTCACAAACTTTTGTGTTGTTTGTTTTTGTTGCTYTGGCCATTAAAATTTCATGTCCATGGGAAATAGAGGATTAGACAGTGGTATGTCAACATCCACTAATAATGTTTCATCTATTTCCTGCAATTTATTTACACTCCCTCTGATGTTAAACTTGAACAAAGGTTAGATGTTTGTCAAAGCTGTAATTAAGAACGATTTGGAGTGATTCGTTTGGTGGAAATTCTTATCTATATTAAGTAAGTTATTTTCCATTCTGAAATGAGTAAAAATATAACAAARTAATGACTTGCAACAGGTTTTTTTTTCTTTCTGTTTACATTCAGCAATGATTATTTTAAGACTATTTTTAAAAACAGTTTGAGGGAAGCTGTGTTTTATGTAACATGCTGATGGGAAACTGGCCCGCACGTGTTTCTATTTGCCTCTGAGCAGTTTCAGATTATGATTACACACACACACTTTTATGGTAAATATATATATTA
>NW_013952404.1:2370347-2372839 GCF_001266775.1 Austrofundulus limnaeus | reverse complement strand
AGGCAAGGGAACGTCAGATCCAGTTTTCTTAAACATCATAAGGGGTCTTCGGGCTGTACTTAGTCTGGTTCCTCACCTAGGACCTGTCTGCCATGGGTGACCCTACCAGGGGCATAAAGCCCCAGACAGCATAGCTCCTAGGATCATTGGGACACTCAAACCCCTCCACCACGATAAGGTAGCAGCCCAAGGAGAGAAGTGAAATTTACACTTCATGTGTATTCTCAGTAAGTCATATTAACAGGAACCTGTAGCCTACGGTATGATAACCAAGGCAGAAAGGGACAAACTCTACTTTTATTATTTAAATAGTAAATCTCAGCTAAGAAGAGTTTAATCACTGATATGTTTCACAAAAGTAAAGCCAATGTTCTGTTTTAATGAAGTTGCGCTTTTTTGAGGTTTTTGTTTCCTTCAGTGGTTTCTGGTGCAGCACCACCACAGGCACTAAAAAAAGTGGATTTTGCATGATATGTCCTCAAACAATGCCAGTTTGTATTGATCGGTTTGAATAATTTCTCATTCTGCATCTAACAGTGTTTACTGCTTCTATATTCGACATTTAGCTCCTGATTTTTCATACCTTGTTCTTGYAGCTTTAAAGAAGTTTTGAATGAAATTACATCAGTGAAAAGCATGCTTTACACTTTGTATTTTCTCTTTTTCATTAAATGGAAATGAAGTTCATGTAGAACCAAAGGCTTTCCTTTGTGGAACTATTTCCACTCCACTTAAAATAAAAGTTGTTGACAGCCAGCGTTAAACAAATATATCCAGTCGTGCATTTATTCAAARCACGTGGAATTATTCAAACCCATTCGCAGAATAATTTACCTGTAGCCATCTGGTCAGTCAAATAAAAAGACTGCCACAACTCTAGTACCAGAGAACGCAGACTAACACATATTATTATGTTATCATTGTTGTACACATCAAATTTAGTTATGCGATTAAATTAAAAGTGCTGGMCTTGATAAGAAAACTAAAATAAATATCTTCAACAGTCATGGGTAAAATGTTTTGTGTCACAAACGAGCAGTCAGTTTTTGTTTTTTATGTTTCATGCAACGCTCCTTTCAATCTTCTGTTGAGAACAGCACGCACAACYGATTCATCACGTTTTAGACTTTTCTAAAATAGACATTTGGACGTGAGGCCAGACGAGCRGGTCACTCGGCTCCTGACCCAGCTGACCCGCTGATGCGCCCTGCGATAGAAAAGATGATCATAAAGCATTTTATGTAAGGAGGAGATTGAACGGGATTATGGCTGTGGCAAATGTACAAAGACTTGCGAATAAACACACGATTAGTGGTGGAGGGCAACAATGCCACAAAGTCACAGACGTGATTTGGGTCAACCAGTAGTGGACCATGGTTTTAATTCTGCTAATGACTAAAACCTGTCTGTCTCCTTAGTGGCCTTTACCCCCGCAGCCCCCCACCCCCGGCGGGATGCTGCCAAAGGTCACAATGCGAGGACGCAGCGATCAGTTGGCTGCTTGTGTCCACTGTTGCTTTGGCTTTGATGGAGGAAGAGATGAAAGGGAGGAGGGATGGAGAGACTGAGCGTCTTGTTTCCTCTCCACCAGCAGAGGAAACACTGATTGAGCAGAGGTGTGGGAACGTCAAAGCCGGCAGCGATGGGCTCGGCAGGACGCCGACCGCCTCCTTGGCAAGATTCAAGCAAAGGGGATTGTGGGAAATTACACGGGATTAGCGCTGGGGTCTAATGCCCTCATCCAGCAGGACATTTTCATCAAGAAACAAGGTTGTTGGATGGGGACAACGAGAGAAATGAAATCTCAGCTAACCCTTTTCTCTTTCTCCCCAGGGTGAACTTTACAGAAGTMATTTTTTTTCTACTTTGTGATGTTTCTTTGAGAATTGTTCTTTATGGGAAGAGGGGGGTAACAATAACAAGCATAGAGACAGCAGTAAGAGTCCTGACTGCTAGAAATCATGCAGTTTTAGTTGCAATTGGGTTTTTGGGTCTACAAAACAAGGATTTCTCTTTTGCTGGCTTCACATGAGTTTAATCTCACAGTCTGAACTCATGGGGGCAACTGTGTGTTTGAAGAAAACAAGAAGCCAAGCATTTTAACTATATGTTAGAACAAGAGCGGCCCTTTTTGAAAAGCTGAACCAACCTGTGTAAATGTGGTGCTGGTGCTACTTTTACACTTTTGTCCTCATCACTGTTAACTTGTAGATATTTGAGGAGTCGTTATTTTTATTTTACACAAAAAGGCTGTAAGAATAATAAAAAATAGTATAGTCACTCATCAAATACATGATTCCATCTATTAAAATTAGAGAAAGTATCACAATTTTACAATTTGCTTGATTATAACTTCTTACTGGTTAAAGATTCAATCAAAATCTGTTGAAAGAAAGAGTTATTATAATCTTAAGGGAATGGAGATTTAAAAAAACAAATTTTGTGGAATAATCTGGTGTATGATATGGACTTGATTTTATTTTGTACATTAT
>NW_013952404.1:2365994-2369998 GCF_001266775.1 Austrofundulus limnaeus | reverse complement strand
AAATTTTTTACAGTAAAAGCTAATGTTTTTATGCAAATGTATAATTATTGTTTCTATTTTTAGAAGCCAAAATTTAAATTTCCAGAAAACTCAAATAGGTTTCCTTCTTTAACTAATCTATACGCGTAAATGAGGCAGAAATGTTACTCATGCAGATTACCCAAGTTGCATCAGTCAAACTAGCTAAAAATAAAGTTTCCACTGTCAGGAAATGTCAGTAACAAGTGCAGACTTTCAAACACACAGAAACACAAAGGCAGTTTTTTCTTTCTGCTATCAACATGAAGTTGAATTTAAATTTGTTTTAAGATGAACTTTGGTTTTGTGTTTTGAATCTGAGTTTTTCCACTTGTTTTCATTCTATAGGCAACATTTATTCTGAAAAGCAGCCCCAACGTGTTTTGCCAAAATAACCCTCTGGATAAGATAACAGCTTTCTTACTAGAAAATATTTATTTTCTGTCAAAGTTGAGGCTGTTTTGTCAAGAGTCTCTATAAAATCTCTTTCATTATTATACTTCACACTGGTTAATGAGTAGAGTTGGTTAAAAAAATAAGAATAAAAAAATCACCTCTATTATGAAGGTAGAACTTCAGTTTGAGATTTTTGTTAATCAAGCTAAAACTTTTCCTACCTATTCAAAAAAAGTGAGCAGAAATTAAACGAAAACCAGACATTTTTACATGCTTGTAAAAATAGCATTATGCTAACACCAACTTCATTAACAAACATCAAATTCARTGTGTTTTAACAAGCTTTGATTGCCTTTTAGCAGATAGTACTTGTGGGTTAGATTGAGGCGCTGCCTCCATTGTTTGAGATTTCTGCAAACTTTTTTTTTAGTGTTCATTCTGAGATCAACATAAATAGGTGTCAACATGTGCCACCAGTCAGCTTCTTCTCCTCAGATGAACTGCTCGGCGTCTCGGCTAAAGGAGTCCATAAAAGTGACAAAAAAGAGCCTCAATCCTGCTGCTTTTAAAGACAGGCTGTAAAAAGCAGATGCCTTCACTGCCACTTAGTTCATCCGAATAATTTAAGGGATTTTAGCACACTATGAGAGGAAAATCGTTCTCTGCATACATTTCCTATGGTTGGTAGGAGTGGAAAAATGAGAAGCCTCCATCTTGATGAGGGGAAATAAAACCTAAATAGCCTGCTCAATATGTGGGTTGCCGGGCGCTGCCCACTGTGGCATGCATTTTCCCCTTGACTTGACTGCAGTTTGTTATCTATAGGCCTCTGATGAATGCTGTGGAGAAGCCACCAAGAAGCCTTTCACCAACTTTGCAGAGGTTTGCACGCTCATTAAATCAGGCTTAACGGTGCCAATGTAGACATGGCTGCTTCATGTAATTAGTCATGGAGAGATAATTGCAAGGTCACATCGTGTTATTGTGTTCAGGCTGATTAAAAATCTTTCATTTCTGGCCAGCAGCTAACTAATAAGACGTTGAAGATAATGACWTAATAAAGCCTTGCAGAGACAGTTAGCAAAAGATTAAATTTATCCTTTATCACACGCAACATAAAGACATTGATTTTGAGGTTATGCACTTCATGTTTTGCCCAGATTTGAAACATTTAATTTACATTTGAGGTTCAAATTACATCATTGTTTGCTTTAAGTGTCCAACATCAGAAGCCAATAGAGGACTGAAAACAAGGAACTGAAACATGAATATGAAACTGCAGGGAGAGTTGATTAATAATTAATTATGACAAAACACCACAAACRCACGCAAAACTAAACCAAACAAAACAAAAAACTTAGCCATGGCAGGAACAATGGCAGCAACTGCACCCAAGTTTTGGTATCTATCAGATCCTCCATATTCACTGCAAACCCATAAAATTTAACAAAAATCCGGCCTTTTTTATTAGCAAAACCAACAAAACTTTGTTYGTAATAAACTAAAAGTGAAAGTTTAAATAGACCATGAACCTATAGGAATTTAAAAGTGAAAAGTGAAACTACAGTCCAATGAGGGGAAATTACTCAAAGAGGAAGTTAAAGGTGGACATTCTGGGGAAAATATTATAACTTACTTAACGAGGGGACTTTCCCTTTTATGGATGTTGACTTGTTCAATAGTGAMGTCTCAAAAATGAAACAAAAATTAACTTATTATTTTCTAGGTTTTAGTTGTAGAAGAACTGTTTAAATTGCACGATCACTCGCAAGGATCGTCCAATTCTGGTTAACAAATCTTTCCAAAAACAAAGCACAGGCATCAGACTTTCCAAAGAAAAGAAGCTTGGACACAAAACAAACTCAGAAGACATTGTTTATGAAGTCTCTGGTTCTCTCTGCTTAACCACAATCTGCTTTAGTTTCCAATTTTCAAGTATCTGCARTTCCTCATTTTTAAGTTTTATGCAAACTGTGAAGAGATCTTTTGTAATTTACAGTCCTTAACAAGAGCGTCGAGGATATAATTATCTTGAGAGGCGTGGGGGGGAAACTGCAAGCTTTGTCAGGCTTTATTTAAACTTCACCTCAAGTAAACCCAGGCAGGCAGGCCGGGRAATTGTAGTGTAGTGGTTTCTGTGTGTAGTTTTGTATTTACCACAAATGACACATTTCTTTTAAGCTATGTAGGGCATTCCTTGAGCTTTCCTCAGCAGCTTGATTGCACAAGAAAGTTGATTCCTACCTTAAGTTTGCTTTGTCACAACCGCACAAAAGCCTCAGGTGCAAAGGCGGCTTTTAATAACAYGAGAGGTCCCGATCGAGCTTAGGCGACAAAATATCAACAGTTTTAGTTTTAATCGCACCTCAGTTGTGACAGCTTTCATGTTGTACCACTCGCATCCCTTTGGTTTCACACATTCAGCTCAAAACTATGTCATCACATGCTGCTTTGCATCAAAGCTGAGCAACTGACTAATGTTTGTGCAACGACCTCGAGACAGGAAGTGGCACACTGAGCAGTGACTTAAAGAAGCATGAAGTTCATTATTCACAATTCATTATCGCCGACCTAAGATGTTTAATCAGGTGATGCTTCTCCTGGAAATATTGAGTCATTCTTGATTATTTGAATGAGCATAAAAATTAATAAAATACAAGATGATAGGGTTTTGAAAAGGTTGTAGTAAATGGTAACCACAACAAACACTGGCAGTTAAGAATTCACACTCAGCCACCAGCGATAGCACCAAATATACAGTTTGTCTAGTGAAAATCAACAGTGTCACAGCTGGCAGCTTTTGTGCTGCCCAGACAACTGCTGAGCTCGATAAACAATAGTGCAGAACAGAGGCTGCCCCACAGCTAACACACACACACACACATACACATACACACACCAGAACTGCACTTGTTTGCATTCCCTGCTGCATGACATAAGCAACCGGGTCAAAACCCTGCAAGCCGATTGGTTGGTGGAATTGCTGATCAAGTCCAAAGATCACAAAGTCGTGCCAAGAGGTGACATCAGCCTGTAAAGCTCAACCAATGGTCAGGCTTCAGTGAGGCCTGCACGGCTCYAAAGTGACATCCTATTTACACAAAGCAAATCAGGCTGGGATGTGGCTCTGCAACCAGCCAGCCGGTGTGTTGACAGCAGTTCAAAGYTGTAAATAAAAAAATTTAAAAAACGTCTGCGGCTGACTTTTCTCACTGAATCTCATTTCCACTATTTAACATTATTGTGCGAGTGCTGAGTCACCAATCACACTTTGTTTTCCTTTTTTTTTTTTGTTTTATGCATTCTAACTACTTCTAAAATTTGTGCTATTTTTAACCAAAACTTTCAGCTCATTCAGGAAACGGGTGCTGCACGGAGCCCATATAGTGATATTATATTAAAAAGCGTAATACTTACATTACACTATGTTGTGACCATGAGATACCTAGTGCAGTCATTTCCATACAGAAACTGTTGATTGTTTACATGGACAAGTTTGAATTACTTTAATTTATTTTAAAGGGATCCCCGATTAGTTGTAACATTAGACTTTATATGATAAACATATATTTTAACTGTAAAATAAAGAC
>NW_013952404.1:2360578-2365112 GCF_001266775.1 Austrofundulus limnaeus | reverse complement strand
AAAAAATTACAAAACTAAACAGCCTACAGTATTTTTACAGTCTTTATTTTAGAGTTAAAATATATATTTATCAAATAAAGTTTAATGTTTCAACTAATCRTGGGTCCCTTTAACGCAGGAATGAATGACATCRGTCACTTGCGTTTAGGCATGGAGTCATTTTTAGCATTATATGTTGCAGCTATAAGACACAGGTGACAACTGGAGTTGTATCTGTCTAAAAAAGCTTTATTTTATTGCTTTGAAACAGAACACTCAGATCAGGCTCCTCTATCAATGTGCCTGTGCTGCAGAAGGCGTTGAAGTAATGGTGTGTTCAGGAAAAAACAGTAAATACAGTAAAAAAAAAAAAAAGTTTCCCAACACATATGGAATTCATTGTCATCTCATAAATACTATGAAAGATGAACTGCTTAGATTAAACATACACCAAATAATATTAACAACAACTAATAATAATAAGTGTGGACGTTTTAAACACACGAGAGAGGAGAGAGATCTATTGAAATGTATAGTTTTCCTAAAATGTCAGGAAGACTTGGAGTGAAGAATGATACCCCAGCTGGGCAGATGGCAACACAMGTTTCTTAGAAACTATTTATGCTACTTATGAAAACAATGCAACAATATGTTCACTGATACAGGCTGGGCAGTTTTACATGTGGGGGTTTCCAAGAACGAATGCACCAAGAGAAATTCTACCAGCCGAGCAGCCAAGAGATATTAAAGTTAGCTCTCAGAAAWATAATTTTCAGGGTTTTCAGATGAACTTTTCAATGGGAAGGTTGGAAATTCTGACTTCCAAGTTCAAATGAAGTCATGAATRTCATGTCTGTTTAGTTCGCACACACACTTTACATTAAAACTGAAACGTACTTGTGTGGGGGATTATAACAAACTCAGTCTTGACTCATTTCTGTCACTTTTCTGCTTTCGTGCCACAAACTTTCTGAATCCAAATATAGTTTTTGTTTGGGTACAAAGGTGGGTTTGTTCTCTTTTAAGTCTTAGTAAAGATGAAAGTCAATTTTATTTTTATCAAATGACAAGATCTTTGATCTCTTGAACAAATCTGCATGTGTGTGTGTGTGGGGGGGGGTTACAATAGATTGGTGTGTTTTAACTCAGCGTGGCTTTGTTGAGAGAATAAAGCTAAACATCATGGGTGAGGTGGGTGAGTAAACACTTGGTGGGCAGCTCTCGTGGCATTCTCGTTTTACTTCCTGGAAGAAAATAATTTAGCTCAAAGTGGGTCTAGTTTCCATTTAGTGTTGTTTGCTTTTTAATTTGAAAAGAAGAACCAAGTTTCCTCCCATCGTGACTTTGATGAATCACTTCACTTTGAAACTGTGGTTAAAAAAACTTGGACTAACTAGACTCCTGGAGAGTTTCCCATAAAAAACGCTCCAGGAGCACGGCAGGAGGCCGTGTTATGGCTTTAGTGATGTGGGTAACAGTCTGTAACCTGTGGCCTCAAGGAGACTACTAAAACTATGCAAGATTAAGCTTTATGTAAACCGGACTTTGTTTAAGAACCAATGATCTGAATGCTAGTCTTATTGTCTTACTGAGTGTTAAAATCATTGCTTGTGTGAAGTACAGATTTATGATCCAAGAAAAACATTAGCCATTTTTAACAAAATAAAAATTATGTTTGATTGTCTGAATAAAATGTCTGATATGTGCTTTGATCAAAAAATAAGAAACCGCAACAGGCCATGGTTTTACCCTCTTTGTTTTTGTGTGTTAGTTTAACACTCAGCTTGTTTCTTTTATAAATTATGTATTTTTTTTTTTACTGCTAGTGATTTATTAGCTAAGTGATAAAAAAAAATACATGACTGGCGGCATTATTTTTAAACACACTTGCTATGTCAAAGGTTTGGCCAGAGATTTTGTTGTTAATGTTTCATTTTTTATTGTGAGTCAAGGTTTTATTTCATTACATTGCACACAACTTATTTTGTCCATACTGTTCTACAATTTTACATTTTAGAGACTGGTTTTAGGATTTATTTTTATTTTCTGGTATATTTTCAAACTAAGTTTACTGAATAATATCTTTACGTCTACTTCCTTTGACAGACTCTTAATGTAACTGACCAATTGAGAAATCAGAAAATCTCATGTCCAATAATAAGTCAGATAAATTAAAACTTTAATCACYCCCTGAACATTTTATAAAATCTTTGAGGAGCCATGAGTTTTTTGTTTCAGTTTGTTTAAAGTTGGAAATAGCTTCATACAAACATAAGATATGCTTTCAATACAGAGAAATTAAACATTTTAAACCACTGGATTTAACAAAAGTTGCTGAATCGTACATTATTCTAACACAGATATTTATAAAGTGGCATTTGGGGGTTTTGTTGAGCCAGTCTGTGCTTTCTGTTTATTCATCTGAAACAACAAGGAAGGACATTTCCTATAAACCTTCACGCGCCCAGGGACTTTTTACTCAGTGTGGTTTATTTACCCAAGTCTTTGTCACAGATGACTGGAATATTAGGGAATTTTGTAAGTGCCAAACCTAAAAGAAAGATGCTTTCATTTTCCTGTATTTTGAACAGTGAGCCAGCTGAATTTCACAATAACTTCCACTGCTGCGGGAATCACACCATGTGGTAATTAATGAGTTGCTTTAAGAGCAGACTGAGTCAYAGTGCATCACAGTTAACACATCGGTAAGGGCATCATCTGGCACTGATCCACAGTCTGAGAAGGAGAATGAAACCTTATCAGATGACATCTCAGGTTGAATGGATCTCATTTAATCGCTGCAGAAAAAGTAACTTGTCATCACTTTTGTAATGAATCATGCATTCATCAACATAAAATAAAAAATTACCAAATTTTTAAGCTGAAATCTATGATTCATTTGTCATGTGCAACTTCAAAACTTGCAAAATCCCAGAAGGATGACAAAACAGGATTTTTAAAGCTTAATTTAACTTCCTAATAACTGGTTATGAAAAGCTGCAGGAATATAAAACTAAACTGATTAACCTGGTGTATCACTGCAACTGAGGAAAGACAGTTTCTTTCTCACATTTTCCCACTGTGACTTCATAAAACAACACAGATTACAGCAATAATCTTGCCAACAGCAGTTTCCTCCTTACAGAAACAGGTTCCTGCAGTTTTCCCATCTTATCTGTAATATCAGACAATCTCCCAACTGATGGAAAATGTCTCTATAAGAGTAGACTAAAGAAACGTACCTGAAAAATAACAATACTAATGACAAGTTTTGTATTAAGTCTTGCTAAAGAGTGACGGTCCATTTATCATATCTTCACAAATTGCTGTTTTTTGGGGCTTGCCATATTTCTTCATTTTCAATAGGAATTTGAAATCAAACTCAAAACTTCACATAAAACTTTTGACAAGTTGTGACATTCTTCACGTCCTTTTTCTCCCCAGGTGTAATCAAATTACTAGAAATCCYTCCAGCTGCGCAAAATTAAATAATATACTGCCAGGTGAACCTGATGTTTTTTTGGCATCATGCACAATAAAGGGTTTATCTATTTGGTGATAAAAATCTCTGCCCTAACACAATTTTTGCTCACATGATTAACTGCCTGGTAGAGCTGCACTGTAAAACATTTATTGCAGCATGCTGCAGTCATTGCTCACTTCGAAATCTTGTTATGTCATCAGAGAGAGGCATTATTCCCAAGCAAGTGAGTTTTTAATACAAGTGCGAACAGACCTGCAGCTCTGCAGTTTGCACGTACAAATATTTAAATATAGCAGTGGTTTTGTAGGCATTCCCCTAACATTCTTCAAAAAACAAAATGGATTTTTATCACTTGTTCATGTGTGTTTTTACAAAACCCTTTCCAACCTTACTAAACTTTAAAGAGCCAAAGAGATTATCCAATAGTTGGATCAAATATCTTTGTGTTGTTAAACCAAGCTCAGTTATTTCCTAAAATATGTGGCTTTTAWCCACAACTTTTCTGAGAACGAGGTCTTCAAAGGCAGACTTTAAAATGCCTGTGACATGCACATTCTTCAAATACAAAAACTCAAAGAGAATGACTTTACATTTAAGAAAGTTGGAACAATACACGCAATTTAACTCATTTTGTCCCATAACTGGCATATTTTCTTTTGAACTTTGCTCAGCCAAAGTGAAACAGGAAGTGACTTCAAAGGGGAACTCTTTAAGAAACAAAACTCTCTGGTCTTTGTTTATTGAAACAATATGATGTGAACTCTGACTCTTCTTCATCTCTCTGATAGAGACTCAAAATAATCTTAAGAAACATCAGATTCTTCTCTACAGTCTGGGTTGTTGGCTGTTGTAGCAACGCTCTGTTCACATACAGACATTCCCCTTTGACATCACTTCCTGTTACTTCACAGGCAAATATCTCAACAACTGTTCATCTCAGCGACATGAAATTTCTTTTGCAATATCAATGGGCCTCATGCAAGAACATGTTCGTATTCTTCTCCTAAATTTCTCTTACGTTTGTTCGTACAAAGGGTTCGTATGAACATGTCACGTCAGATTCAACAAACT
>NW_013952404.1:2356823-2360488 GCF_001266775.1 Austrofundulus limnaeus | reverse complement strand
AATAAAAACTTTACGGTTCAGAGATTGAAGTCCGTCTGTCAGAGATCCAGAAAAGAAAATCTGTCACTTTTAGCAGCTCAGCTGTGGATTAAAAAGAGCTGCTAAAAGTATAAATATCTGTGTTAAATCATTTTCATTTATTCAGAAGCCGCAGCGCTGTGCACCGTGCCCAGTGACGGTTCTTGCATGAGGCCCAATGTCCTTTTTCTAAAAATGCGTTCATATGTATTACAAAATTTTGACATCACAGGCACTTTAGAACACTTTCCACATACAATATGAGTGTTTTAAAGGAGAAATGTCATACAAAATCCAATGTTTTAGCTGTTAAATGCTTTGACATCTTTGTAAATGAAAAGTTTTTGCGCTGCTATATAGTCATAAACCCCTCTATCGAACTGGAGTGGACCGGTCTGGAAGCTGAAGGGGGGCGGGGTGTGAAGCGCCTCCTTTGGATTTAAAGAGACAGCCTCAAAACGAATTGATCTGAGACTCACCTCAGAAAAGGGGTAAAAGAGGGGCTTGTGGAGTTACAATAAGAAGGAATTCAGACCAGAGCATTGAACGATTTAAAAAAGAAGAATCTAAAAACATCACATGTCTACTGTACTTTAAGTAAGAGTCAACACACAATTTTCGTTTAAACTACATAAAAAGGGAATTGAGTGCAGCTAAGAGAAAAAATAACTTGTTTTTCTGCTGTTTTTGAGTAATTTTTTAATGATGAGTTCAAAAGACATAAGTTTCTGAAAATGTTGTAGGAGTAAAATCAATTTTCTTGTGATGCTAGCAGAAATAAGTAGTTGTGTATTTTAAAACATCTTAGTAATGCTAAAAATTTTGAGTAAAGATGCAAATGAACTCTCATTCCTTGTTGACTCGAAGAAGAATTTCAGCCGAAACACCAAAAACGAAACAAAGACGTTTGGACGCTTTCATTTCAGGTMATTTTTATTGCATTTTGAAAGTCGTGCTCAAAGTAAAACTGAAAAACGATTTCTCAACACTTCCGCTGTCTGACCAGGAATWATCCAGCAGTAGTTGCAGAAACGTGACGTTTTAGTGATTCTGGAAACTCAGACAGAAAGGGGGGTGGGAGGGCATTAACCTCTGATACCAGCCAGCAGTTTCATTGTCTTTGTGTTAAACCTTCAAACATCTCAACCAGTTTTTCTGGAATGGACTTCTTGTGTAGGTGAACCGAGCTGAATAAAGTCCAAACAGAACTGTTTTGCTCTGGAGTTTAGTCTGAGCTGCGGCACAGGCCTTTGCTTTGATATCAAGAAGGCAAGYGTGGTGTTTTGACAGCTTTTAACTGTGATGGACAAAAAAAAAGCGCGGAGGGGGTTGGTAAAAAGGAAAGCAATAAAGAGAGGGGAAAAAGGAGTTAGGGGAGTTCGGTGGGTGTGGCGGAGAAAGAATCTCAGGCTGCTCAATGTCACATCAGGGAGGACTGCAGGGGGAAATAAAAAGAGGATGGGGGAGGTTAGAAGGACAAGCTTATCAGTGTGTTTGTGGAGATAGAGGGGAGCAGGCGGGCTGTCTGAACCACAACAGGATGGAAAAGGAATCCAAAGGGCAGGATTTCATGGAGATGTTTAATGTTCGCCGCACCTCCTGCTGGTCGAGCAACACTGCAGAAAGGCTCGGGGTGTATAGATATTTAATGAAACACCCCCACTCTCATCCTCCACCAAATCTGCTCACTAGCACAAGAGTCCAAAGGAGGAGGAAGAAGAAAAGTAGGGCACGTCTGCAGATTTAATGAAGCAAGAAAACACAGTTTGACAAGCTTATGTTTTCTCCTCCAGCAGAGCCGCTCTCTTCAGAAGACGGTCTCCGCTCTCTTCTGACAGACAGCCACAGAAATGCGACATTATTAGGACCCTCCCATGTGATTTCTTTCAATTGTGCAACATGGTGGATTTTGTGGATACTTAACAGAGGGATGAAAGCCAGAGAAATGAGTGCCGTCCACAGCATGTCAACGCAATCACGTTTGATCGTTTTTAGAATGTAATCCCATTGAGTTGGCTTACGCTGCATTAAAGCTCAAACCCCCGTCTCATTTCCGATGCGTATCAGATCAAGTCGCAATGCCATTTTCACCAGCAGTTATTCAGACTTCATTAACTCAAGAATTCAACGCTTGGATTCCAAACGGAACGCTGAAAAACTTGTACTTGGATTGGAGGAAGTCTGAGAGCAGCAATTAACACAAAGTGCAAAAGTGACAATGACCARAAAAAAGAGACTTGAATAAAGACGAGGCCTGAGGGGAGACCAGTCAGAGAATCTAAACTGCTCCGCCTTAAATGGCTTTCTCAGATGCCTCTGTAGAGCTCTGGTATTTCTCCTCAAGCTGATTTCACCTGAGGGGAWTTTAGTAGCTAAAACAGGCATATTCTCTTACATCCCATGTGGTATGGCTAAAAACAACCCAAAAATACAAAAAATGGGTAAAAACGGGATGAGTTTTTCAACTAAACATGCTCAGATAGAACTAAACTATCCAGGTTCCTCAAAACTCTGCTTTATGATAAAAACAGTCAATAAAATCGACTGATATTTCTTCTAGAAATCATAATTAGAAWGTTGCACAAATGTTAACACCCTTCCGTTTTTTCTCTTTACCTTCTTTTTCCCTTTTTCTCCTACTTTATTGTCCTATATTTATTTAGATACCTTTAGAAATCCCATTTAGCCTTTCCTACATAACATTTTTTTCACCATTTATCTACAAAAATTAAAGAAAACACTAAATATGAATGAATAAAAAGTGAAGACACAAGACAGTGCAGTCAGCCATGCACTTGTGCTGATTAGATGTACATTTGTGTCTGCGCTAACCTCATAAGACTTTGTTTATTGTTAGGAGTAGATTTCCCTTTACGCTGGTTTTGCACTAATTTAATGTTGACTAATTGAGAACATGAGATGTTTTCTGCAACGTTACGGTGAGTGACTAACCCAACGAGCAGCGACGTGACTTAGATCCTTGTCTGCGAGCCAAAGTTTTCTAAAGATGCTGACAATAGGTCAACATTCTTGCAACAGATGCAAAGCTGTGGTTTGTGGTCAGGGTACCATTGGTTAAAAGAAGAAACAAGAAACAAGTCCTGCTTTTAATTACATTATTTAAAACAATAATTTTAGCATATCTGTTTTTATTACAGATTTACTGTAAAAGTGCTTGAAATTTAAAAGCAAGCCGATGCTTGAAAAAAGGTTCCAGTGGTTTTTTTTTTTCTCCCGTGGGTCAGAAAAGGCTTCAGTCTAAAATGAAAAACTCAACTCATCACTTTGACTTTGGAAGTGTCAGTCACTTTCAACCCTGGTGAAATGAAATAAGAGAGGGGATGGGGTGGGAAGATGGATGCGTTTCAGAGTACATTTGATTGCTGTCTGATTGCAGCTATTTGTGAAGGAACAGGGTGCGACTTTCCATCACCAAAATGCTCTCTGTCATATCAGAAAGTTCATCACAGATCTTCTAAAATCACCGCAGCCAGCTGCACATCACCTTCTGAATCAGACCAAGGACACCGGCACTGACACAGAATGGGCTTAAAGGGACAATTTTATATGTTTCTCAGGCATATATTTAAATACTATACCATAATAAAGTATCTATGTTATGTTTAGCGGTTATTAAAATGCTCTTT
>NW_013952404.1:2333822-2356743 GCF_001266775.1 Austrofundulus limnaeus | reverse complement strand
TTCTCAAACATGCATGAATGAGTCAAAGCAAGGCTTTGGGCATGTTTTTATGAGAGTATAACATTATATAAAACTAAAATAAAGTTGATTTTACATGATATTGCCCCTTTAAACGTCTTCAGATCAGCTCTGAATAGCAGCTGAGGCAGGACGAGGTGACGAACATCAGGGCTTTTCAATTAGTCTGATGTGTTCGTTGCACAGTTGTTGACATGCACCTGACTTTTACCTGCTCAAACCATATTCTGTATCATGCAACTGCCTCTGACTGTATGGGCTTTTTGTTCTTAGTTTATTCATTTAAAAACAACACAAATTCAACACACAACAAAACACAAATCACAAATTAAATTAAATGAAAGGTAGCAGTAGATGAAAGAATCTTATAGTCTCTGCCCCTTTTTTACAAACAAACAAATTCAAGGAAAATATTCTTCAATTTACAATAAACATAAATAACAATTTCCTATTAAAACATACAAATTTTACATACATTAAATACAATATCAAAATAAAATGCAAGGCAGCAGAAAGAAGAAAAAAATCCTACAATATCTGCCCCTTTTATAAAAGGCAGGGAATGAATCAAGCATCTCTCATCAGGGTGGAGATGTAAAGAAAGATGTGCATGATGTGTGTTTTTAAGAGAGGAGGGGTTAGTTGGGCTTGGGGCCCCTTCCATGCCATTGTATCCCCCAGAGGCCCCTCTAAAGTTACGGACTGTCTGAGGCCACAGCCAACAGGTCTCACATCGCCACATTCATTAAAAACTCGCTGTAACCGGATAGCCACAACCGTAGCACTTCACCGTTATATTGGTAAGCACATTCTCAGTGAGGATTCTTTCATCTAAATATTCCTTTTCTCCTTCAGCTGCTTTTACCACCTCTAAGCTCATTTCCTATATCACAGTCCAGAGCAGTTTATTACACTTCCAGTGTGGTTAATGAGACATGTAACACAGTAAATCACTTATCGCTGGATTGATCTGTGGTTAGTCTGCTAATGCTGGACAGTGTGTGTGTGTGTGTTCTAGAGAAGAGCAAAACTAAAATGGTTAAAAGAGGAACAGGGGAAGTTCGCTTTCCATTCTGTGGCTTATGAGTGATACCTTGTTACTTCCTGTTGTGTAAAAACACAAACATCACATTTCTAATGTGTCTCCTTAGTGACAGCTGACTGAAATAAGTAAAGGCTGCTCCTCACTGGTGCCCTTGCTTTTATGTCTTTGATTAAAAACGGCCACACGGATAGGAAATGAGTACACTGGGTAATGCTGTGGACGTATTGATTTTCTGTCTCGGCCTTCCTTTTTGTCCTCCTCCCCGCCTCCTTCCTTTCCAAATGAAGGAAGTCTCAGCTGAGCTTTCATGAGTCGTTTGTGAGGCATTGCTGGAGGCTGGAGCTGCCCTCCACACTGGGGTAAAAAGGAGGGCTGTCCTTACATCATGTGAGCCAGGCATGAACAGAATATGAGCCGGGCTGATGCTGAATCATCACTAATCTCTACCGTACATGGATGTTTAATCCCTACACGCACTAATCTCTGCCAGGAAAAAGGACCACACCTACTACACCTTTTCTGATCTCCTGGACTTAAACTTGAGCATCAACACAGTGAGATTGTACACTTGTTCACTACAAAGTTCAGTATATAAAGAATTAAATATTGTGTCGAAGTGTTCACATTGTCAGTTATATTGTGTTTCCCATGCAGGCCTTGTGACCAATCACGTGTGAGGATATAGCCCAAGACATGGATGGGCAAACCTATTCCCCAAGGGTCATCATCCTGCATGTTTCACTTGTTTTTTTCTGCTCCAACTCATTGTTTTTCGAATGAATGGGGGATTAATTAGCATCGGCAGAACTTGAAAAGGTAATTCAGTAAATGAATCAGGTGCGTTGGAGCAGAAAAACAAGTAAAACACAAAAGACTGCGGCCCTTGAGGACCAGAGTAGCCCACATCTGATTCAGGAGCATATAAAAACAGAGAGGGGGACAGAGGTGACAATCAGGGGGTGTAGCTGTTTGTCCCTTCAAGCGCCAAGCATCTTCGATCCAATACATAAATAAAAATTTAAAGTTTGAAACAAAGTTTAAATAAAAGTAAGAATGCCTGCGTGTGTAACACAAATTTAGGCAATTATAAAGCTTATCATAAAATAACTAAAACGAGAAGAGGTTAATGGTTATACTGCTTTTAGGGCAGATATCCAAAAAAAGTGGAGGTGTTGTTATGTGTACAGAAAAAAAAAAACAAGTTTCAGGCTAAAATACTTGAAAATTACTGACTTATTAAATCTTTTTCAAATTGTTGACAGCACCACTAGACCCAATCCAAAACACCCTGAGAAAGCTTTTCTGATTGATCTTATATTGACAAATGCCCCCCATAAATACACTCAGGCTCAGTGCACGGATTGTTACATTTATAAACACAATGATGGCTGAAGCGAAGCCATTAATTATAATTAAACAAGATGTAAAACATTTTTCAGAACAAGCTTTTCTTCATGATTTTTATCATTTTAACTGGATGAGAATCCGAACAGTTTCGTGTTGATGTGGAATCAGCACGAAACTTTTTTATGATGGGGCAGACAGGCATGCTCCATTTAGGAAATTCAGAGGAAATRGTTGTAAAGATTCATGGTTCACTCCTAATCTGTCAGAATTACTCAGAGAGCGCAATCAGGCATGGGCCAAAGCACAAAAAAACTGATTCAGATTCTGACTGGCTCACTTTCAGAAAACTTTGAAATGTTACGAGAGCTGCCGTCAGAAACGCAAACGCCAACAATTTTTTTAAACAGAGACATTAAATAATCTCAACAACCCTCAGAAGCTCTGAAAWATTATCAAGGCATTAAATGAAGACAAAAACTGTTTTGAATGTCCATTGTACCATAAGTAAACATTGTTAAAAGTTGGGCTGGGTTCCATTTCTAACTCTCCTAGTGTTTCACAAATCGCCACCTTTAATTGTCCAGACTCAGGTGATGGTAGCACACCGCTTTGATTTTATTCATGTAACATTATCAGCAGTGCAAAGTGCCATTAAAATGTTAGATCCCAATAAATCAGCAGGTCCTGACCATTTGGAACCATATTTTTTAAAGTTGGACCACCTCTAACCTCTTTTTAACCTCTCCCTGGACATTGGTAAAATTCCTTTAGAATGGAAATCTGCAGAGGTGCTCCCCTTGTTCAAAGGAGGTGACTCGACAGAAATGAACTATAATAGGCCTATTTCTAAACTGTCTGCRTTGGCCAAAGGTTCTTGACACCTTGTTGTGTGAACAACTGAATGATTTTTTAACAGAAAATAACTTTTTGTCTAACCTTCAATTTGATTTTAGGAAAATGCATACCAATACAACAGCAGCCTTAAAAATAGTTGCTAGTATTATTATTAAATCTTTATTTCACCAGGAAAATCCCAGTGACCTTCAGAATCTCTTTTGCAAGGGAATCCTGTCCAAGACTGGCAGCGGTACACAGAGGTTACAGAACATTCACAGCAAAAACAGAAAAAGTCTTCACTGTCACATAAAGATCAAGTATAAAATTCCTCAGTTAAAACATTTACAGACAGATGATTCCTCCAAAATCAGTAAGAACAGCCTTAAAAACATTTAGARWCAACAGCACCTTTAGGTTCATCTCTGCAACTGGTTCCGAGAAGATGGAGCAGAAAACGATTTCTTTTCAGTTCATTTCGGACTTTAGGCACCTACTGTAAGGTAAAAAGGAATTCTCGCAACGAAGGCAATACCCTCCTGTAGACGTTCTGCTTATGTAGGCCAACAAATATGATGGAAGAAGTCCTAGTATGGCCTTATAAATAAAAAATATGCCCAATACAGAGTCTACACGTGGCCAAGGCCATCCAACCAACCTGAATATATTGTGTGCAATGATGTCTTACAGCTCCATGATAAACAGCATCCAGAAAATAAAGACATTTAAGAGAAGCATGCATGTATAAAATATTCCCATAAACCTTATGTTCTTGAACATGATCCTTATGTTCAAATCTCCCATTAGAAATCAGCCTCACCTTCAACTCATCTGCATTTAACACAGTTAAATGCAGATGAGTTGCAACAGTTCTTGATGTTATTGGCTCTTTAGATGACAGACAACATTTTGCAGCACTTTTCATGGACCTGTCAAAAGCTTTTGATCTTATTGGTAATAATATCATGATGCAAAGGCTTTAAAACAATCAGTTTATTGGTAATCAGATCTCAGTCTGTTCAAGCTCAAGGTGTAACCTCTTCCCAACTAAAATAATAACTAAAGGGGTCCCTCAAGGATCTGTTTTGGGTCCACTACTTTGTTTTATTTACATTAGCTGTTTAGATAATACTGTGCCACATGCAACATTCTATTTTTATTTTTATGACACCGTCATTTATTGTGCCACTTCAACGCCAACCAAAGCACTCAGTTATCTACAATCAACCTTCAACATTGTTATTAAAAAGCCTAAAATTTGTTTTAAATGCAGACAAAACCAAGATRATGATGTTCTCTAACTCCAAGACTAAGATATTTAATTTCAGTGTAAACATTTCAAGCCATTCCTATAGAACAGGTTTCTTAGTGATGTAATTACATCTTCAATCCACGGTTGTGTAAGTGAACAAAGTGTAACAGTAAATGTAACAAGTGTGTATGTCAGAAAATATGTCCCTACAGACTTAGGAACATGTTCCCTGGTGTATCCTGCTGGTATTTCTTTATGTTACATATAGTATTAGTTGTATGATCATGAAACAACTGTGCACTCAAGTGGTGTTTGAAATGCATAAACAGCTGTCTGCCCCATCCCCTACAGAGTCCTCTGTATACTAAACACTATGGTGACTTTAATGAATGAAGWGGGTTCTGCTCGCAGCGACGACCGACAACGCCATGTGGTCTCCACTGGAAACATCGGTTTCTCAAATGTGCACTCGTGTCTAAGTGCATGCCACAGGCACCTCCACCCGATCCCGATGGAAGTCCACCACAAAGAAGAAGCAGCGTGTAAGTGTTGGCACCGTGCTCGTGTTTGTGTGAGGCCAGCTTTTAAGAGCCTCTTCCCAAGCAGAAGGTTGTTGTCAGCAACTCTGGAAGACGCYGAGAACGTTCAGGTTTAGTACTCAATCAGCACCCTGCTGGCTTATCAGAGAGCACTCCTCCTGTCGTCACCCTGCTCGTGATTGCCACATCGTCACTTTAGAGCTGCACGGATACTCCTTCTCTAAGCACATCCAGCCTTTCCTCTGACATTCTTGAGGTTTTCACTCACCTCTGATGTTGACATGAGTTCATTAATGAAGGGAAACGATTAGCTGTACTCACTCACACAGGTAGAGCCAGAGAAAGCAGCACCAATTCAATTTATTCAGTTCAGTTCAAAGCATTTTACTCATCCCCAAGGATCAATTAAACACCACAAAATTTGTTTATACACATAAAAGAGAAACATCATGTTATGATTTGTGTCTGTGTTAATGTTTTATTTTAGTGTCTGTCTTGTCATCTGTTTTCTTCCTCCTGTTTGCCTTTGCTCCAGCCCCGCCCACTCTCACCTGCTCCTCATGTTTCTCTCCCAGGTGTTTCCTGTTTGTGCTCRTTAGTCTCACCTTTATATTCTGTGTCTTGTCTTCACTTCCCTGTCGGGTCATTGTTCTGTATTGTCCTGCCCTACCAAGCCTTGTGAGTTTTTTTGAGCTGCCCTTGTGCACTTTTTGTTTAAATAAATTTTGATTTTTGGTTCTTTGGAAACTGCCTGCATCATGGGTTCATTCCTGCCCGAAAATCATAACACATCATCACTTCTTTGCTGCACAGTCAGTGTATTTTCTAAAAAATTAGGTAGAAAAAAATGTGTAAAACCATAAATAACACTTGTATAAAAGGCAACAGGATAATATGCAGAAGAAGTCACTGCAATAAAATCACAATTAGTTTTATTCTCATTTTTACAGTCATATTATTTAGTAGTAGTTCTTTATGCATTTCATTTGTAACACAAATTAATAAAGTTCAAAAAACATGAAATCAAAATAAAACCAAATAAAATGAAAGGCAGAAGAAGAATAAATTTTTATACCCAAAATATGATCAAAAGAAAAGTAAAATACAACAAAAATCAAAACAACTTAAAAACGAACTAAAAACAAAATTTAAAACCCCAACTCAAACAACAGTTACCATGAATTCACTTATAATTCTCCATGTTTCTTCTTTTTCAGTCAAAGAAAAGTGCAAAAAATTGGTTTTGTTGTAAATATTTACATTGTTTAGTACAAATTTGAGCTCTGTGTGCACATGCTACTTATAAAAAGCCTGCATTCCCAAAGTTACCAAAGCCAAAAATAGCAAACATGAACATCCTCTGTCCCTTCAGCTACTCAGATCCCACTCCACATCCCTYCAGCTCTCAGAGGACCCTGGCCTAAATGGATGCAGAGAGTGATGGTCTCTCCATGCTAGCAAATCATGACAGCATGGTTTTAGACTGTCATGGGTGTTCCCGCACCCAATCCGGTTTTCACCACTCTGACGGCTGATGAGAGATRATATGAAGGGTTAAAATGCTCCAAGTCCAAAAGGGAAAATTAAACAAGTGGCGGTGAGATAAACTATTAAAACAGAAGGGGGGAAAAGTTAGGATGTTATCTTATATACAAAATCTAAAAAGTGTAACATAATAAAGAATCCAGAAAATTCAAGAAGCAGTTAATAAAATTAACATTCCTAAAATAAAACAGTACATTTCAGTGAAACAGAGAAAGACGGATGATTTGGAGGAAAAAGAGAGCCCAAATAAAAAGAAAAAAAAAAGTAGAAAGAGAGGAAAGAGCCAGCGGGCTAATGGGCTCTTGGCTAATCAATCCTGACTGATGGCCACTTTAGAGTGGGCCAAGTTGACAGATGAAGACCATCCCTCTGCTTTAGCTCCCCTCTGACTTCTAACTCACCACACCAGATCATATCAACACTCGGGCCATCAAACCTCACCTCAAGTCCCCGGAGGAACTCGGACGTGACGCACACTCCGAGACGAGCTCGGCCCAGCCAGCGTATGGCAGACAAGTCAGTCCACATATCACGCAAGAAGCAGCCGTGTGCTTTCATCCCTGGCACGGATGAGTTTTAGTGAGTTGTAAATTGATTCCACAGAAGAATTGATTGGACTAAATGAGCACTGAATTTGATTGTTCAAGTGAACGAGTTACAACTCAACCACATGTAGTTTTCTACATTTGTAGTCAGGTCAAAATGTTGGACTTTTTTCTTTATTACTGTGTAAAGTAAGTGTGTGACAYCAATGCAACACCCATTTTTCTGCATATTTAACTTGACTAAGTTGTTCAGAATCTCTTACTGAAACCAAGCCAAGGCCTAAGACAGAGCCAAACAGGASAGCAATGTCAGAAATTGCTTTCTGCTGGCCCTGTTAAAAGTTACTAAAGAAAATAAAGTGCAGTTCATTGACAGGCTGGCTGGACAAGAGCTGGATGAGTATCAGCAGGCGGGAGAGAAGGAGGAAGATGTAGCAGAGGTAGTCGATGGAAGATGTTCACCAGAGAGATGATTTTTGCCTTCGCAATGAGAAGGAATGCTGCCACTGGGTCGTGCCTGCAGACACACAAGCTTCTTATGTCTCATGTCAACAGCTGCAAGACTCCAGCTGCTACTCCGCACACATACACGTGTCACTCTCATTTCTTTCTGCGCACTAAATCAGCACAACTTACAATCCCGTGCTTTGTCTGTCCCTGTCTTTTTACCAATCCTTTCGCAGGGGAATGACTCTGTTTTCCTCGCCCAGCTGTCGTGACAACAGTCAGTAGGTCAGCCAACAGGGCAGCAATGCAGTTTTTACCCAAGACCCCACCAAGGCTTAGATTCTTCACTTCCTGAGCCACGGAAAAGGGTCAAAGCACAAAGAACAGATGGCCAAAACCCAGACTGCGTTTTGGAGAAATTCAACTCTGCTGAGAAGTGGAGGGCTGAGAGGTTGAGAAGGTAGAAAGAGGGGGAAAAGAAATGGATCTGGTTGGAACTGCGAGAGGAAACTGCGCAGAGACGGGCCGTTTGTTTCCACAACCCAGCACACACGCTGGAACACATCCATTAGGATCAGTCCAGAGTCTGCTCCGCTTTACTGATCAGGAGATTGTCTTTCAAAGGTTTTCAAACCCGGTCACAATTCAAAGACTAAAGTTTTAGGTTTGAATTTGCATTAGGATCAGAATCATTCAACTGTATTTCTTTGCCAAGACTAGCAGCTTTTAAGAAAACAATATACTCTAATTAGCTTGCACTTATAAATAATTAAATTAAAGTCTCTTGGCCTCGTGATGTGTGAAAATCACCTGCTGAGCATGTTGGTCGAAGTGTGCCGTTCTGCTATTATTATCTCCCTTGAGACGCTGACATGCTCATTAATGAAGTCTCTGGAAATTATGGTAGCTGATTAGAAATCTGATGCATAATTAAATTTACAGGAAATAGTTAGTGAGCTTTGTCTCAGTTTCACTGTAGACCTTTTTGGTCCTAGACAGAGCATTATAAACTGTGGTCAAGTATTGGTTAAGTTCTTTATTGTGCTGMGTGATAACTCAGTTAACCTGCAAATTAGTTGTTTTCTTTTGTTCATTTTTGTAAGCAAACATATGATATRTGCAGCACTACTGGGGATGATGCTTGGCTGCTACTTTACTAACCTTTAGTTCMATTAATGGTTGTGTTTTTAAAGGTCAGTTGGATGTTGTGGTCATCTTGATTTGGGTTGACAGTTGTAAATGTACATTTAATGATTATTTTCTGGGMGTTTCATTAAAGTCTGTCCACTGGTCCATGAGATATTTTGTAAATGGTGCAGAAAAAAAGAAAAAAAAACCATGAGCATAAAACCTGCTGTAGACGTCCTTTCACTTTTAGTGGCAGGCACTGACAATCAAGTTTTGAATATAACTGCAATAAACTAACTACAACCAGTTATGTTAACAATAGTATYAGTTCAGTTTCTTATTGAATACTCAAAAAAGCAAGTCAGTCAATGAAAAAAAACATAAATCAAACAAGTTTTAGACAGAAACTAGTCTACAGTTGTCACATATGTTGCACAGGCAAACCTTTTCTACACTGAAAATCCAAACCCACATATGTTAGACTTAAAATAATAAACATTTCTAATTCCAAACTACAGAGCTATAAGCACCACAGGGKTTAATAACTTTGAGTAATTACTGGTTCTGAAGTGAATCTCATAATTTTATGTAACTGCCCTATGATAATGCTAGCAGGCAAAGAGGGATGAATTGCACATTTGTCAAATATGACATAGTTTTGTTGCGTTTACGGCTGGTTTTTGCAAAGATTACCTCCTAATATCAGAGTCCAAGCATTTTAACCCTCCGACKGAGCAGATGCAGATGATTTTGTGAAGCGGACATAAGGCAGTCATTAAGGAYGGAAAAATCAGATGAGCGAAGCACTAATGCTTGACAAACGCCCCTTTTGGTCACWCCCTCCGTGTCGAGGCACGGAGCGTCCAGTGAAAAACGATTCCGCTGGGCAGAAGGCGGCACGCTGAACAGGTGACAACGCACCTCCGTCCCTGCCGGAGACGGCCCGCCAGGCTCAGTTTACTGTAGAAAGTCTCGCAGCAGATGGTGTCCAAGGAAGTGAATTAGCTCCGTGTGGCCGTGGCCGCACACACCAGATGGGGGGAGACGACAAAGAAACTGAGGGAGAAAAACAATAACATAAAAAGACAGAGCCAAGGTGCAGAGGGTGGGGTTAGTAAGGCTTGGTTGTGGGCCCGTTACTTTGTGTGTGTACCTTTGTGTCTTTGTTGAACCGTCGCATGGCCTTGGCAGCGTTCATTAGCTTTGTCAGCTGTGATTAAACCCTTTCACTCATTTGCTCCTGTGCAAAGCTTCTCATTTTGATGATAATCCTACATGTGTTGTGCCAACCAAAGCGGGACAAACGTTAATTTGGGTCTTGTTTTTGGGTTGAATAGGTGGAGATTTTTCTGGCAGAAACTGCGAACGTGCTGAAAGAGCAAGAAAACACACCCTCTTTGGCTGAAAATGTGTCACCCAACCTGTTTCTAATATCTGGTTTGTCCTCTTTTGGTACGTTTCCAGAATTTTTTCTTGGTTTTTTTTTTTTTGGGTCTCTCAGGGCAAACTTGACACTTGATACACTATATGGGTGACAAATCACTCTTTCAAAAACAAAAAAAAATTACCAGCACAATTTGTGTAGGAGCTGAAAGGAAACAGCCAAGTTCTGGTCCAAGTAATTTCTCAGTGTCAGCGGTTCAGGAATGGGCTCTGGAATTTTAATAAGAGAGGGGGGAAAAAGGGCAGCATGATTTAAATGCCACACAGATGTGGCCTATCAGTGATGCAATCTTACATGGAAATGAGTTACACTCGCAGCCACGTTACTGTTGGAGGTAGCTACAAACGGAATATACAAAGGTTTGAATAAAAAATATCTAAATAAAGTTGTGCTTTATACATTACTCTGCAAATGTCCTCCTCTATCTTGTTTTTCTATCTCCTCAGTCCACGCCTCTCCCCAGCCCATCTGGCTGTGATTATTGGCTGCGGCCTATAATCCAGCGCCCTGTCCCTTTCACACAATGGGGAGGGCCAACTGTTGTTTTACCCATCCTTTTTTTATTCTTTCTTTGCCCCCCACTTTCTCTCGCCCTCCCTGTTTCAACTTCTTCTCCTCTCTGCCCGACTGCTCCTGCATCTGTCACCAGCCGAGCAGCAAGAGTCTGCGTGGCACTCTGCCAACGACGACAGCTGGCAGAGAGAACGAGGCCGAACAATATGCGATGGAGGAGAGAGGGCGGAGAGAAAAGGGAGGGTGGGGTAGGGGACAATTGGGCGGTCGATAAATATTAGCACAAGTCACAAATTCCAGTGTTACTTTTCCGACTGCACGTAACTTTGCAGAAGTTGCGAAGGAAATCAATTACGCTGTGGCAGGTAAACACCATAAAACAGGGCTACAGTAATAAAATAAAATGCATGAGGGAGAAGTTGAAAGAGCTTTTGTGTGTTTTTTTTTCTTTCACTTTTGCTCAAATAATTTTTCTCATTGTCTCGGTTTCTGAAAATTCACTTTCTTTGCCTTCTGTTTGCATTGGAGGCAAGAAGAAAATGTATTTGGCTCTTTCTTCTTTCTGTTGGCCGGCAGCCATGTTTCATGGTGGGCGATTTGATCTAAAAAAAAAAAGAAACACTTCACTGATGTATTTAATTTACTTTTTGTGTTTGAAAAAAATGAAACAGTTTTTGAAAGGTTTAGTGCCAAACTAAAGAACTGCTGAATAAATGTACCCTCAAAAGATGAATAACAAATTTTCTGATTATTGTTTTTATACAGAATATGATGTTATGATATCACCAGTCTAGTTTCAAATGTTTTCACATTTTCATTGAGTACTTTTAACCCTTGATTGATTGGTAATAAATAAGCAATACTGCAAACAAAGCTTTAAAACACCACTTATTGCAATAAGAATAAAGATTGAGGTTGTTTGTATCCTTATGTATATTTGTTCATTAGGCATATTAGCAAGTTTGAGTACAATATTTAATGATGATTTGGGTTGCAAAATTGTGGGTTTGGGAGCTGAAACATTTGGGAATCACTAAACCAAATGTCTTAAATAAAAAAAAAAACATTTGCAAAAAGCTAGAGTTTAAAGTTTATAGATAAAAACTGTGATTAATGTCCAATAAAATGCATCCTTGATCAGGTCTTTAGTTGCTGCTTGAACATTTCTAGCAAATATTAGCTTTAATTGGTAGCAGGTGTTAGCTATGAGCTGAAAACTAAACAACGAAGACTGGAGTCTGACAGCTGGTTTCAGTTTAGATCTGGCTCTGAGAATTTATTTTTCAATCTTTTATCTCCCTCTCTTTATTTATTGTGTGAGGATTATCATTAGATTCTCAGTTCTAACTCACAMTGTTTGTTGTTTTRTTTTTTWWTTTTTTTTATCAGCAGAACAGATTTGGCGTAAAAATCGGTTTTCCAGTGATTGCTTTGATGTGGTGGAACTGATATCAGCCAATAGTTCAWATCTTCTGCTGCTCAGCTTCTTTTCAAGTTCCTACAAAGTGGAATGAAATTTAATAAGTTCAGCTTCATTTATGTTGATTGATTTAAACAGATGACCCCCTGTTTGAACTAAATCTTTGAAATATTTTTAGCTATTAGCCTGGCTAATTAGATTTGATAAGGTGCTAAAAAAACAGTGTCCCTTCTCCGTAAGATAGTGGACATCTGAGTTTTTAAACTTTAGATTTCTGTATTTTTCAGCAGTTTGCAGCACTTGCTGAAGATTCGGTGCAAATCTCTTTACTTTTATAAACTGAAAAAGGATTCTGTGATGTTTTCGTGCGAATGAAACGTGGACATTAGACGTCCCATGATGCCCTGCTTCACTCAGCATCCCGCTGACAGACAGCCTGCAGCTGACCAGGCCCAGCACTTTTAAGGGTGGTCTGAACCAAAGTATCGAGTTAAATTTTAAAGGGCCGAGGCTTTCATGATGCTGAGTTGTAACGTGTTTATGTTGGCTAATATTTGCAGGGAGAGAGAGTTGGTATTAAATTTTAACTACCGTGAGAAAAGCAGCTTTGCTTCATGCAAACTTGTGGCGCTGCAAAGCGCAGGCCCAGCATGCCAGCCCTTCAAAGGCGTCAGATTAGCAGATCGCCCACACTCCTGATGCAGCATCGTTCTTGTGTTGCTGTTTAAGCCTTTGTGCGACGTCAAACCGGCACGCTGGCTGACCCATCTTATATCTTCTGCATGTTTATTTGGCAGCACAGCCCCTCGTCTTCCCCGGCAGTGTTAAAACAACAGTGGCATGTTTTTAATATATACATACTGATAACTCAGAGTCCTGGAGAAAAAATATTTCTGTGTTTTTCATGCTGGAATCTCAGGAATCACAAGGGTCCTTCCTATAACAACAGCAAAGAGGACTCAAAGGATGTTAAAGCGGGGAGGGAAGAACCAAAATGCAGCATTCCAGTTATGGAAAAAAGAAAAAAAAGCGTTCTTGTTTCACTTTTTTTTATTCTGCCTGATAACAGAATGTGTTACAATGAAAACAAATGTACTGCTGGGAAAGAGTCAAAGAGATTTATTAGAAATACAAGGAGCAGGAAACAGTCCAGGTTTGATTCCGCCGCGACTCCTCAACAAACATTCGAGAGAAATGAAGCTTGTGCCTGCGCGGAATACAAAACGCTTCACTCACATTTTGGAATGAGCTGGCTGTACTAAGTCTGATTAAAGGGTGGGGGAGGTGGAGGAGAGAAAAGGAGTAAATCTCCATTTATTTATTTTTTATTTTTTTTACTTTCCATCTGGAGAATGTATGTCAGTGGGCTGCACTGTCTGCCTATAACCCACATCTCCCTCTCACTTTCTCAGCCTGATTCAGTGCTGCGAAGTACAGTAGTTTGTTGCGAATGCCGTCAATTTATATTCGGAGTGTGTTCACAGCACTGTTGCACGGCTCACACGACACACTCATTGAATGGCTAATGGATGAACTGAAGAGGTCTATCTGTTAGAGCGCATTCTCATTATTGAAGCCACGGTTGCTCGTTTGGAGCAGACTCAAACAACATAAGAAAATATGCATCAAGTGTACCAGAACGTAAAACTATATGCTAGTTTTATGGTTTATTTATAATTTAGTCATGCACACAGAAAAATGTAAACACATGCATACAGACATAGACATAAAACATACATACAAATCTCCTATGCGCCAGTATTTAGACTGAAAGTGACCAAAGCATGCAAGCAAAAATGAAAAAATAAACCGCTCATTTATTTTTGCAAAAGCCTCTGTGTGCATATTGGAGGGTTTTTTTAATGCACTTTGTGTTAAGTGTAAAGAATCCAGATGACCTCATGACAGAGGCTCCTCTCTGGTAATTCTGAATTAGCCGTGTGACTGCAGAGGCCTCCGCCCGACCTCAGCAATCTAAACAGCCCATTGTTGGAGCGTGACTGTTTCAAATGAGGTGGCACAAGGCTGATCAAGAACCAGTCAGGGGGAAGCACACTGTTTTTATGGCCCTTTCAGGCTGAAAGCAGAAAACACTCGACACTCATACAGCGCAAAGTAGAAAAAGATTTTCAAACTTAGAACTGACAAAATTATTGGCGAATGTTAAGCACCCAGTTTGTAACCAACGTTTTCACCTTTAAATCCCTCCGATGGGGTCTATATAAAGCAGAACTGCAATGCTTTAGTCTGAATTCATCCTTGTTGTAGCTCCACAAGCCCCTCTTTCATCCCTTTTCTGAGGCGTGTCCAAGATCGACTCATTTTGAGGCTGTCTCTTTAAATCCAGACGTGTTATATACACCCTGCCCCCACCCAGCTATCAAAGCGGTCCACTGTACCTTGATAGAGGGGTTTATGACTATAAAAGCGSTGCAGAAACATTGTTTAAATTAATTAAAAGATGTCAACAACAGAAGACTTGTCCATCCAGCCGTACATGTTGGAGCCAGAGTCTGACCCAGAGCCAGAGGACAATGAAGACCACCAAACTGTAGTTGTCCAGGCCTTATCTGGCAGTTCCACTGCAAATACTGTGATGTAATAGTTCAGAAAACATCATGGAAAATAGAGGAAACTGAAGGGGTTGACAAATATGACCCAAACTGTCACAGTCTGTATCTTTTCTGCTTTAGTTCTCCAGTGTTTCTGTGTTTCCCAGTGTCCTCTGTTGTTCTTCCTGCCCCGCCCCTGCTCTCCTGATCATGTCTCCTCCAGGTGTTTCTTGTTGTCTCGTTGAGTTCTCTCTTTGTGTTCTGTGTCCYGTCTTTGGCGTTTGTCTGRTCATTGTGCTGTTACCAGCCAGCGKGGTRTCTTCTGTKTTCCTTGAGCCTGTTCCTCCGGAGACAAATTTTGCTGTCACAACAGCCTTTTTTTGTTGATTTGATACAGCTTTGGTTACATTTTTGGATTTTGCCTGCGCCCTGGGTTATTCTGCCACACACCTCACACAAACACTAGAAATTGACACCGGTAACGCTTTATTTTACGGTACCCTTATTACCATATAATTACAAGGTAATAAATGTAATTAAATGTAATTACTAACTTATTAGGATACACTTTTACTATTAATTAATTGTCTGCAGTAATGTAGCCCTTACCCGGTAATGTATTACAATTCACTATGTAACACCTAAATAAGTAGTAGGTACTTTGGACAGTTTTAAAGTTACATTTTATTGCAATTAACCATTAACCCCAAAATTTAGTTGCATTCTTTTGGTTATAAATAGTGTTGAGTTACTATTGAATAGTAATTTGATTGTAGTTACTCAATAAAGGTAGATTTACTAACAGTAGTTTTTCTTTTGTACCCTAATTACTATGTAATTACATGGTAATAAAGTAGTAATTACATTTAATTACTTTTATTACCACATAATTACATGGTAATAAAGTAGTAATTACATTTAATTACTTTTATTACCACGTAATTACATGGTAATAAGGGTACCATAAAAGAAAGCATTACCAAGATGCCTATGCAGCACTGGGAGGAACTAAATTAACATTTTCTGCTCTACAGACTCCACAACAAAAAGCATTCAATGGCTGAAAAAGTTTATTTTGCATCAAATATCCACTTTAAGTAAGACATATCTGTTAAGTGCAGCATATGAAATATAGTTTCCACAGCTAATAGTTCCAGGTGACTTGTTTGAAGAAGTTTAACAGGTTTGTACATTGTATTTGCTTTGCATCTCAAATGTAAAATTCAAATTTGTGTCCAACATAAGACTTCTTCCCTTGAGGTGTTGATTAAAACACAAATTTTACAATTTAGGGGATTTTGACACTCACAAGCTGTTCCTCTGTTTGCTCGTTGTGTCTGTCTTAAGTCCATGTTATAATATTTTGTTATCAAAGTTTAGTTCACATTTGCTCAATGCAGCAAGAAACCATAAAAATAAAATTATCAGTGGTTGTTGCTTTTGGTCTGGAAGGACCCTGAGGCTCTGTCCTGTGCTCTTCTACAAGCTGCATTAAATGAAAAGTCGCGCAGCATAAGAGCCAGAAAATTGCTTTATCTTGACAGATTGTTTTGCCAGGTTAGAGCTAAGATTTCAAAAAGATTTTAAAAGGAAAAATGCAGACTGTAGTCAGAGAGGAGAGAACTTTGTTTTTATCCTAAAGTGGAGCTTCGGAGATGGGACGCCACTCTTCGTTAACTCTAATTATCCTGCTGTCTGCTCAATCAATAAGACCTTGGAATGCATTTCCTAAACAGMTAATGAAATTTCAAACTTTTAAGACTATCAGCAGCATTTGGGGGAAGATCCCTCCAGCACAAGACACAATTATACCCATAAACTCATTGTCCCTGAACGCTTCCTCCAAGTCTCTAATGGAATTTGAGTTTTAATGAAGAAGACATTCAGCTAACTCAGTCTAACCTTGAGCAAAATAGCGAATTCATGGACTAACCAGAGCCAACATAGCTTGTTTCCTCCTTTTCAGCCTACAAACATTCGTTAGGTTCGTTTGTGTGTGTGCAGGTTAAACAGAGCGAAAAGTGTGTGAACACTCTGCTTCATGTGCTGCGGCTCCGATGCCAACAGCTGCAGGGGAAGTCGGAGGGTGTCTGCGGGTTCAGCGCTCGTGTGCGACATGTTTGTGTATGTGTGTGTGTGAACGAGCACGGCCCGTTTCTCCAGCTCACGGCCGGGCCTGGTCTATTTCCTGGTTGCAGGTGCTGCAGTGAGATCACTTCCTGCCGGCTCCCCTCCCCTGCTGTGTGCTGTGTCCGTGGACTCCAGCCCTTTCCTGTTCACATGGAGGAGGAAACAGGATGAGCATCCCGGGCAGGAGTGGTCACACAAGGTTTGGAGCTGTGGAAGGAAGATGTGATGACCCCGGAAATGGAAGAGAGGCCAACAGATACACAGACATCAGAAAACATTTGGCTCGCTCGGATTGTTTGTAATGCTTTTTTTAAACATTGGTTTAAAAATGTTTATTCCTGGAGATAATTATTGTATTGTTCTTTTCAGATAGGAAATGAGGGGAACTCACGTTATGTTATGTCTGAAACTTTCTTTTTTCAATGATTTTTTTATGAGATAAACAATATGATCATGACATAATAAATAAAACTTCCATTTGTCATCTTGTGAACCATCATTTTATCATTTTGTCTTCATCAAGAGTTACAAAAAATAACAAATTGAGTTTGAACCCAATTAGCCCCAAAAAATGTTAATTTTCAGTTTTTCTTTTAGTCTAAATAATTAAGATCTCAGTTTGTCTTCTTTTAACAACTAAAAAGTGATGACATCATTGTAAGTTATTTAGGTGATGTATTTATATCTTATAACTTTTCAAAAACCCAGCTTCAAACGGTTCTTGCCTAATCTTTTTAAACCTGAGAATATTTTTCAGGCAAATAAACTTTGCCTTGTTAAAAAGACAAAAACAATTTCATGTTTCTGGGAGTTGATTTAAAAGATTGGCTCAAACTTTGAAAATATTTGTCTTTGATGTTAACTGTGGCTGCCCTTTTGACCCCTTTTTATCAGCAGTAAAACTCTATGATGCGTGTAATTGAAAGGAGTTAGGTAATACTACATGTGCCACTTTTTTTTTCTTCGTCTGATAAGACATTTAAATACTACGCTCTACATTTTAATCCTTAGACATAATCTTCCAAAGTTTTTATTGACAACCTTCCCCCCTTTTTTGACTATTTTTGGACATTAGAACTCAAACAGCATTTACATATTTTGATAAAGAAAATAAACATGTTCTGTTCTTTTCATTGGCAGATTTGATTAACGATGCATCATAAACAATAAAAATGTGTTTTCTTCTGATTATGTTGCTGTTTATCTTCAGTCATGTTCTGAAAATATTAACTTTAGAGAAGATAAAAGAATGAATACCAAATAAAAATTGAGCTACAATGTTCTTTGATTACCTTTTGGGTTCTTGAGCATTTCTTTAAAACGTCTCTTCTTGTCTTATTGTCTCATTTGGGATTATTTTTGACTCATGCCTTTATCTTTAAGGCTATAAAGATTTTATGACTGTGGAGTGGAAAAACAAAGACATCATAAAGCCTCAGTAGGCTACTCCTTACTTCTGACTGCAGCTGAAGTGGTTTTGAAGTACCGTGGGGAGAACAGGCAGTGTGCACACCAATTTCCAAAAGATCAAACAATAATTTAGCTCCACTGTAGATAATCTGAGCGTCTGGCATGAAGACAAAAAAAGCGTTTGGAAAACAAGCTGACTGTTGCAATGCAATGATAAGGAAACGCAGCTTTCTTGGAATGTGCATAAATTAGAGGCACGCTGCTGCCACACAGCCCGCAGATAACACAGACAGGATGACTGGAGGCCAAAAGTCACGGCGATGATGATGATGATGCAGCAGCAAACCCTCCTGTCCGCTTCCCGCCTGTCACATTTTTTTGGGAATCTGTCATGAAAAATATCTTCCCATTTCGCTGTCGCACACAAAACCTGTCAGCAGCAGACAGATGTTRCTCATGTAAACTGACTCAGTCACACATACTGTACACACTAAATCCTTCATCACGCAGCTCAGCGGATAACGAGGAGGACAAGTCTGGGCAGACGAGTCTCTGACGTTTCCTCTACGCTCTCGGCTTCACGGGAAAATTGGACTCCTGTGYAACATTTTGTAATGTCACCGTTTAAACATTTTTTTTGTTGAAAAATTGTGGCTTCATAAGTTTCAGACTGATATTTCTTCATGGCAAGCAGAGACCGTCCTTTCTGATCTCTTTTATTGCGGGGTCACACTGTAGTCAAAATGAAATTGCTGAAAAGTTTCTGAATGTGCAATAACTTTGAAAGGTCCCCTTGTGGTAGAAACCTTTTTTATTGTTATGATCAACTTCTCTCAGTGTGCTGTAAAAAATYGGTTTTATCTTCAGGGTCACCTTAAACATTTGCCCCGTTTTTCGTGTCTCTTTGTGTGGAACAGAACCTGAAAAAGCTGAGCTAACAAGCATCTTTCCAGGATGTTTTTCCCCTCCTGTACAGTCTCCCCCTCTGACGATGAGGGTTTATTTGAAATCACATTATGATCCACTTCCTATTTTGTTAACCCTTTATATCRAGCAAACAAATCCCAAATTAAACTCAACTCCCACGTGAACTGTAACCTTTTTCATTTCCTGTGGGAACATGAGTTTTATCTCGTTCAGTGTCATGTGGAGATTCATCTGCTTTCCGTGTGGTTTCTGGTCGAGATTTCTGAATGAAGCATCGGGCCCGAGTCGGGCAAAGCTTCCTGCCTCGCTGGCGTGTGTGTCAGCAGAGCTTCCTGTTAAAATATGTGTGATTTCCCATGCTCGCGCAGCTGGGCTGAGAGGCTCTGTGGGAAAACACCCATTGCTACAGGGATGCTTGATGAAAAGATAAACATCCCATGCTGAATACATATCCATAAAAAAGTGTTTCAAAATCTGAAACMCCAGACGTGTTTTTTTTCTCCCCCTTGAACTGTTTAACAACCGGGAGGTGTACAATACACAGAGCAATCTTACAAACATGTGTCATCAGTTTGCGGGAGAATGCCAGGAATGTAAAAAAAAGACAAGGGGGATGAGACGAGCGATAAGGAAWCGAGGTGGTGTAAACATGTCAGCTCAACTCAAACGCACAGAACTCTGTGCTATAAAACGCTCACGCCAAAACAAGAAATTCAATTGGACCGTTTCCRCATAGTACGGTACGCTGCTAGCCCCGACCATCAGCTGACCTTCAGAGTTATGTCCTCAGGAAACCGTGCAGCTCCCAAAACGGGAAGCCTTTGGAGGAATCTGATAAGAAGTATCTGAACATTCATCTCTGCCGAGTGAGGGGTGTCTGTCTCTGAGAAAGAATCCACATGTTTGTCATGAAGGAATGTAGATTAGTCATTTACAGACAGAAGACGGCTGGGACAGTCAGACACCAGAGATTAGATTAAAATCTTTGTCGTTCACAGTTATTTTCTGGTGGTGGGCAGCAGCCTGATAAAGTGCTGATCGCTTTTATCTAATGTAAAACACTGCCTTGGAATCTGACAGCTCAATCCCTCTATCTACTTTTTATGAGGTATTAATCGGTGGAGAGACGACTTCAGGAGGCAGGACACTGTCTTGCAACCAATCCGTCTGATTTCTCCTGAACGGGAGGTTAAAGGGGACGCATCATGCTTTGAAAATCCTTTATTWTACACCTAAACCATTCAGTTGGGGTTTACATAAAATGAAGCTGCAATGCRTTGGTCTGAATGCTTCCTTACAAGTCCAGCTCCTCTTTCACCCCTTTACTGAGGTGATTCAGATCAACTCGTTTTGGTGCTGTCTCTTTTTAAATCCAGAAGAGGCACTTCACACCACACCCCACTACACTGCAAAAACTGTCCAAGTTTTAAGATCTTACATCAGCCAAAAAGTCTTTTTGATCTTGTTTTGAGACTGATTTACTAAACAAGAACTGATTGTGTAAGAATAATAATCTTGTTTTCAGAATGTGTAAGATTATTTGTCTTGTTAGTCTGAAAATTTGACTCAAATTAAGTGAAAACTTTCTGCCAATGGATTAAGAAAGTTTTACTTGGTAAGATTCCTGAAATAAGAAAAAATTGAGTCAAATCAAGTATTTTAAGAATCTTACCAAGTAAAAATTTCTTACCCCACTGGCAGATTTTTTTCACTTGGGTCAAATTTTCACGGCACGGTGGCTCAGTTGGTAGAGCTGATGCCTCTCAGCAAGGTCACCGGTTCAAATCCCGGTCCGGGGACCTTTCTGGGTAGAGTTTGCATGTTCTCTCCGTGCATGCGTGGGTTCTCTCCAGGTACTCCGGCTTCTTCCCACAAACCAAAAACATGACTGTCAGGTTAATTGACAACTCTAAATTGTCCCTAGGTGTGAGTGAGAGAGCGAGTGGTTGTTTGTCTCGTTTGTCTCTATGTGTGGCCCTGTGATGGACTTGCGACCTGTCCAGGGTGTACCCCGCCCCTCGCACTGTGACTGCTGGAAATGGGCACCAGTGATCCATGCAACCCGAAAAAGGAAGTAGCGTGTACAGAAAATGGATGGATGAGTCAAATAATAATAATAACAAGACAAATAATCTTACACATTCTGAAAACAGGATTATTATTCTTACACAATCAGTTCTTGTTTAGTAAATCAGTCTCAAAACAAGATCAAAAAGACTTTTTGGCTGGAAACAAGATTTTAAAACTTGGTAAAATGGACTTTTTTTTGCAGTGTACAGCTTTCAGAGTGGTCCAGTCTAGTTTGATAGAGATACAAATTAATTAGGTGTGTGTGTGTGTGTGKGGGGGGGGGGGGGGGGTAAGCAAAATCAACTTATTTGAACTTTGTATCATGTCATAATGTCCTTCCTTCATTAAAAGCATTTGCTGTTTCCTCTAGAGCCACAGCTGAAAAAACCATTCAATCATAACTTCATATCTTCGTATTTCATAAATTTTATTGGCCTCCTGTAATCGGAGTGATTCATCTCTTCTGTCATGGTTTACTATCAGTGTTTGGTCCATAAAGTCTCATTAGTTTGTGGCTCCGCTCCACCGCAGCCACTCTTACGCAACGTCGTCTGATCCAGGTTCAGACACGTGCCATGAATTCTTTGAAGGTTTCTCATCCTGAAAGTCTGACCCTTCAAACCTCCCCGTGTCTCACTCTGACACCCCATCATGCATGTGTCACTCCCTTTGCATCTCTGGGGACAACATGTAAGGGCACTTCCTTTTCCTGTTGGATGCTTGCCAGGCATCCTGCGTACGCTCCGCTGCCCAGCGGGGGGTAAAGTCACTTCCTGTACAACTCGAGGGAAGGGGGTGGTGGTGGGGGGAGGAACCGAAAGTGCCAGAAGCCGTTTTTCCATTACACGGTGCGGCTACACTCGGTTCTACTCTACTCGGTTCTACTCCACTCGGTTCTACTCTACTCAGGTGTAGGTGATTTTCAACTGTAACTAGTGTCCCCGCTCTGTGGGCCGTTACGTCTTTTAAATGTGGGTGTTATAATTTATATAGAGGCACAGAAGCTGCTGTTTATCGTTCTTCTGTGCTACTTATCTATTGCCATAAAAGTGTCTGATATTTAATCTGTAACTACTTCTACAACAAACCGTTTCTTATAAATGCAGTAAAACGAAACCAAAATGATTTTCTTATGAATGAACTTTCAGTTACTGCACACTTTATGCCTAGGAGTGTGAGAAAATATGTTGTCGTCCCCCCCCCACCCCCATACGTATTTAACTCAATGAAAAAACAAACAGCAATGCCGATAGTATCTTTATTGCACAAAATAAAAGTCAGACAATATGTTACTACATTAAAACACACACACACAATTGCCTAAAAACTACTTTAAAGTTCAAATGTGACAGGAGCAGTTCTCATAGCTGCCCAGTCCCTGGCTGCTTCGACCCGGATACCGGGGGCAGCCGGTACCGGTCCATGCCGGAGAAGGTGGAGAACCGGTCGGGGAGCTCAGCTGGTCACTTGTCGAAGGTGACTCTAAAATAAAACAACGATTAGCCTGCAATACGGTCAACATTAATAATGAGTTACAATAAACGTGGAGCTGGGGGTGTTGTTTGTAGCCTGGATCACTAGCAATAGCTGCTAACAAGCTAGTTGCTAACTAGTCAGCATTGGCAACGAGCATGCACAAAGGACAGATCGGAACAAAACTTTATAAAGAAAAAAATTGTGTAGGTCTTCTGGACGGGTTCTTCTCTAATGAAACGTTTTGTCTCTTCTCCAAGAGACTTCTTCAGTCTGAGAGTT
>NW_013952404.1:2329350-2333702 GCF_001266775.1 Austrofundulus limnaeus | reverse complement strand
AGCTTTATATCATGTTATAATGTCTTTCTCTCATCAAAAACATACCCAGAGTGTTGCTTTGACTCTTTCATGCATGTTTGAGAAAACCTTGAATCCCCTGAAGTATTCTTGTGAAGATGTGCTGAAGTGGGAGCATCAGAAACAGTAGAAGTTTCCTTGTCAATCTGTCAGGGTTATAATCCGTAAAACATGAGATTGCTCTAAATGTCAGTATACCAGCAAAATGATGAAAAATCTGTGTAAATTATGGCCAGTCCGTACAACTTGACATGTATGTGCCCAGAAAATATATGATACACCCCACCCACAGCCCCTAAAGAAAATGCATTGTGATTTAACTGAAACCATAAAGCATATGTTGTTAAGGTTGCTTTTTCATGACTTTGTGAACAACAGTGTTTGACAGAAGTGAGCCCACATTATCTCTCATGATGGTCTGTTTTCTGTCATTTTAAATGTTGTGCTCTTACCAGTCTGCAATATTAAGCACAAGTTGCAGAATTTATAAAAGTGAGAGGTCTGCAAGGTTCGTGTCTACACACAAATGTGCCACTTACACAAAGATCAACAACCCACATTTATTGCAAATGCTACAAAAACTTCAAAAATTGCTTAAATTTAAGCAAAAAAAAAGTTCATTCTCAACTTTTAGGCCCGTTTCTAAAATGGATATTGTTTTAGGCACGGTGTGCAAAGAAAGAAAGAATGCAGCTCACAGTAAAATTACAACACTTCTACTGCTCTCTGCTGTGAAAAAAAAGCCACATGGAGATTTCAGATATGCATTCTGAGCGAGGCACTGAGGCAGTGCCACAAACATGATACTTATTCTGACACAAACATGAAAAGGAATGCAGCCAGGGACACACATGCCCTCTGAGAAAAATGTCAGCTTGTTTGCACAACATTGTTATCTATGTGCATGTTTACATTTTGCAAGCATGTGTAAACAGTACCTAACTCATAGCTTTCATAGCTCAGGTACTTCATTTGTTTGTGTTTACAAACATGGGTTTGTAAAATGAAGAGATTTTATAGTTTTTCCTGCCTTGTACGCAGTTCTGCTCAATTCTAGTTTCCCTTCACTGCTCCATCTGGGATTTCTCCCATAGACTTTGGTAGGACTTTACCTGGGCCAATCAGCAAACAGAAGGAGGGGTTTTGAATGACAACGCTGATTTTCTGCACAGGTATGTAGTTTAGCAATGGCAGCAGAGGAAGTGAATGAAGCCAGTCCATGTTGACGAGGCTTCTAAATTAAATTAAATTTGTCTCACAAAGACTGCAGGACTTACTTACAGCCTTATCGTTTGGCTCGATACTTCTCTCCTCTCAGTAAGGGATGGTTGTTTACAGTGCGCACGCAATCGCTTCTCAATAGTCCAGAGTCCAGACCCTCTGTACGAAGCAATGCGAAGAACGAGGGACTTCGTTTTTACCAGACTAGGTTTGTCCAACCAGTTTTTTGAAGGAGACACATCATGCAAAATCCATTTCTTTAGCCGTTAAATACATTTTGTTGTGTACTTGGAGTCTCTAGGAGTGCAGAAACATTGAATTTATTCCTACCTGGTGATGCATAAATATCTATATGTATTCTGTTTGGGTTGTATTTTTCAACCCCTTCAGTTTTCTTTATTTTCTAGTACATTTTCTGAACTAAGGAGGAATTCTAGTTCTCTCTCCTGTATTAAGCTGCAGTAATGTGCAAATTTCCCCACTGTGGGATCAATAAAGGTTTATCTTATCTTATCTTATCTTATCTTATCTTATCTTATCTTATCTTATCTTAATTCAGACAAAAACATTGCAGTTCTACTTTATATAGATCCCAACTGAAGGATTTAAATATGAAAAAGAAGGATTTAAAAGCATGAAACTGCATGTTTCCTTTAAAACAATGCACCAAAAAATGCAGTTTATGCTCTTTTTCATAATGTTTTTCTTATTTTAAATTTTTGTTTTGTTTCGAACTTGAGTCCAGTGAGTTATTTGGAACAAAAGAAAAAGAAAAAACCTTTTAATGTCTGGTAAAAGCCTGAGCTCCTCCTGGAGTTACTTTCTTCCTCTCTCCCCCCTAAAAACAATCCTGTTTCTTTTTGTTTTTCTCTGTCTTACGGCTTTGAAGCCTGTGTCTGACTTATTCATGCTGGAGCCGTTTGCACTCAAATCAAAATCATCTCCACAAAAAGCTAAGAACAAATACAGTTTCGGCACAATCCAAGACACACAAAAGCTTTAAATGATCTCTAAGCATCGGATACGATGGTCTGAATACCAGAATTACTTACAAAAACAGCAAGCTGAGCTGAATGTATCAATCTAAAACCTGCAGTGTTCAACTTTTTCCATCAGCAGCGGTCAATGTTTTTTTATTTTTAACCGGTGTGCCCTACTTCATTCACTGAAACTAACAAGATTTATTTACAGTTATGATCCAAGCATTTTCACATGTCTGTTTTATCATGTAAAGGGTTTTCTTTTTTAATCAATAGCGGTGTTTCCTTCAACGTTTTTTATGCACATTTTGAAGTATCACATTAGAAAACGTTGAGGGAAATGGCAAAAATAAATTAAAAACCTTCTGCAATTTTGCAAAAACATGTTATATAAAACTTGCTTGAGGTGGTTTTGGTATTTTCCAAAAAACAGTAAATGTAGAAAAGGAGAGATGGAAACTTATTTGCCAAATAAGTTCTAAGTGGCGAGCATCTATACCTCACATGACTGATCCGCTGTTTCCACTGTCTGCATTTTCCCATAACGCGAAGGGAATCACATTTCTTTCTCTACGTCTCCAAACGACATGTAGCATCGCTAGTTAATATGACAGAACAGCTACAACTTGCTCGATGGAACGAGACTGGATGGAAACACGCCGAATTCATGTGTTTTTTTTTTTGCGATTTTCAAAGTTTGGTCAAAATTTGAATTACAGTTAGACAGAAACATGGCTATCATTTAATTTAGCCATTTTACAAATAGAGTAATGAAGGACTGAAAACACAATTGGAGCAACCAGCCAAAAAGCTTGTTTTGCAGATTGCAGCTCCCATTCTTTGCCTGTTATTGAGCCTTGCTTTGACCTTATTGTTGATCCCTGTGTGCTGACAAATGAGGCCCCTGAAAGGGCCAAAGTGAGGCTGAAGATGAAACCTAGGGGACTTTTTTTAGAAGTCGATAGGGATGTGGGGGGTTAATTACACGATCATGTTCCTCTCAGAGCTGCAGACCACTTCCTGTCACCATACGGCAGGAACCAAATCCTACAAAGACAAATCTAACAGATGGATTGGGCAGAGTTCAGGGATGGGAGTATTTTTCCTGAAACTGAAGCTCACATCCATCTCCTTTTAAGGTTCCACCTCTTGAATCTCACACACATTTCTGTTGAGAATCGCGCTCTTGTTTCTTCGGGCTAATTTATTTTCTGCATCACTTGTATCCACCTCTCCCTTTGTTTCCATTCTCGTCTACATCAGCAATGTTTTTCTTTCAAGAACACGCCTCATTTCCTTTGAGCTGGCTCCAAGTTCATTTCATACTTTCTCTTTCAGCTCCGCTGAGACATGGCATCCCCTCGCCGCTCCGACACCACGCAGCCTCGCATCTTCTTCACACTCGAAGATGAGACAGTTGTGGGACAAGACGTGTCAGCTCTCTGACTATGACCATCTGGAGAATGTTAATGTAATCATCACAAATCTGATTCCTCTAACAGTCGCTGGCAGGAGTTCAGGGCTCACGAGGGAGAGATGGGCTCGGGAGAAAACGCAGCAAAACGTAAAACGAGGAGCAAGGCTGTAAAAAAAGGGAACGGGTTGCTAGATCGTGTTCCAATAGTTTAGGCAGAAATAGAGTTACAGAGGTGGCAGGTTCTTTTTCCTCGAGCTAATGGTTTTTACAAAGTTTTTGGAAGCCTCGAATGAAAAATCTCATCGCACAGGATATGTGATCGTCCTGTATGTTCGCACAAAGGAGTTCGGGGTCACTTACGTGGGTGTGTGATTGAATGTTTGAATGTGAGATGGAGCCATTTTGTAACGATAACCTTTGGCATCTCCATTCAGGCCTGTCATAACTGAGTTTCCTTTACCCCAGAGTGAATGAGTGTACGCACGTGTACAGTTACGAGAAGAGTGTGTGTCTGTGTGTGTGTGTGTGAGTGTGTGTGTGTGTGTGTGTGTTGGGGGGGTGCTGTACGGAAGTGCTTCCTGGTTCGGACTGAGTCGGAGCGTAGTGACCGGCTGGGAAAATAAGGATAGAGCAGGGGCAATGAGGTCATGTGGTTGGAGGACTGTCTCGCTCTCTCCCAGCATCTGACTGACCCAGATTACTCCAACGGCCAAATC
>NW_013952404.1:2324528-2328486 GCF_001266775.1 Austrofundulus limnaeus | reverse complement strand
GAACCTGTGATTACTGACCGGAGCTATGCTTTGGGTTGGCAGCAAGATTTAGCACGTATGTTTTCCTAAAAAAAAAAAAAAAAAAAAAAAAAAAAAAAAAAACCCAAGCACTGATGGAAAAATCATGTTCTTCCCAAGAAACCTGAATGACACAACAAAGATACATTCTGTGAGCTGTTGGACTATGTTTTTTATTTTATTTACAAAACTGAAATTATATTAATTTCAGCTGAAATCTAAAAAAATATATAAACTTTAGGCAATATAAACACAAAACCTCAAAGCTATGCAACAAATATTTTTTGGGGAGGCATATTTGTAGAAACAAAATTGATGCTTTAAGTACTGTACTGGTTTTTGATGTAATATTATGCTTGAATCCGCTGTGGTTTAACCTTAAAAATGTCAGGCTTAGAACGCCAAGTGCTGACTTCCTAGCAAAGTATTACTGCATTGCTTCAATGTGGAAACATATCTTTAAAAAGTCCATTGAAAGTTACATTTTCTAAAATTTACCTAATACTCCTGCAGTTTGGCTCATTAATTATGATGATCGTAATGATATTAAGAAATCTCAGAGTGTTTTCGGTTTTAATTAGATAATCCTTTGTCATCTTTGGTTTTGTGAAGGTCTGCTGATAAATGTTTGGACTTATTTCCTCTGATCATTACACTATTAAATGTTTTGCTCTTTTCAATCCTTTGCATTTGTAATGGATGTTTAGGTATAGAATACAACGTTGTATTACCCTGAGTGGTTTTATGTGGAATTCTCATTTCACAAATGGGACCAAATGAGAGGAGACTGTTGTAGAAATATTGGCCAGGCATCATGATAAGCATTGTTGGACTCACTCAGCTTTATTGCTACTCAAACTGAAACAACCATTTCAGATTTGTTTTTTAAAAAATAAGCTTTGAAAAAACTGAAGGAGATAGATTTTTGAAATGTAKAAGTTTTCATACACGTTCCCTTACAGAGTCTGTTTCAGAGAAGTGGTGTGTTTGATGGTGGCAAACGCCAGATTTACCATAGATGGAGCACAAACTGAAGAGAAAAAGATGCCGTTTCGACRGCTTCAGTGGGTAACTGTGTCCTCCAATCCCAAAAAAAAAATATTGTCAGAATATTGATCAGCTTCTCTCACAAACACTTGCACAAATAAAGCACATAAAAGACACACCCAAACCAACACCCCATAAAATATATACAGTATATTTTATTAACCACACACTTTGTATAAGCTTTATAGTCTGAGAAAGTTTTGTAAAAATGTCACAGTTCACCAAAGTGCACTTGTGGGGCTCCTTTATTGCAGGCGTGTTGTGTGGCAAAGTGTTGGCACAAAGCACTTAACCTACTTTCACGGATGTGTTACGATCCTGTAATGATTATCACAAAAGCTGTGGGCCAAGAAAACTCGACGAGCGTTTGATTCGATAGCTTTGCTTGATGGAATTCGGCTCTCGCAAATGTATACCAAAATTGTCAACCCCGTTTTTCTTGACGGAGACAGCTGAGTGAAGTAGGAAGACTTGACAAATGAGCAGAGGCCAGTTGTAAGCCTTAAATTACCACAGAGTGCTGTAATCAGCGTGGAACTCTGCAACAACTCCTGGCGGTAAAACCACAATGCTTTCTGATATAAAGAGCTCAAAACAGCCTCTAACACAGTAATGTTATTGAGTTATCCCATAACTGGCTCAGACAAATCCTCCTGCTGCACTTTGCTTAATGCACAACAGCTGGTGGCAGCTGCGTCCTGTGGCAGCCATGATGGATATGATGTCATGTGTTCCCGCCCACTCTGACCTCCCATGACTATTCGTCTGCTGCAGGTTTCAGTGGTGAAACGAGAAGCTAGTTCTTGTATTCAGATCATTTCCCTATTAAACCTGCCTCTTCCCTTCCAAACATTAGTGTTGCGGTACTGTGCAGAGTTGTAAAATAACTAAGTACAAATACTTTGTATTGCACTTAAGTAGAAATTTTGTTTATCTGTACTTTACTTGAGTAATTATTTCTCAGCCTGTTTTTTACTTCTACTTCTTACATTTTCACACAATCTGTACCTTCTACTCCTTGCATTAAAAAAGCAAGAAGTAGAAAGTCATTACTTTTATTTCATTTTTGCTTGTTTTTATTCCAGCTTGTTAATGTAAAAAATAAATACTTTCCACATAAACTGTGCCTCCTAGATAGAGTGAATTTAATTGTGGTTGAATGAGAAGTATAAATATATAAAATTCTGATATCGTATTAGTTTTGTACACAAACAAATCATGTCACACTCCAGCAGGACATAATCATTAAAATAAAAGGACTGTACTTAAGAAGTATTTGTATTTCATGTATTATATTATTGCATTTGGCCGCAGCCCTCAGATAGATTTTTATTTTTGGGGGAAAGTTTTGGGCAGCCTTCATATATAAACTGAAACAGCTGGACTAATGTGTCCTAAATTTAACATAAATTCAATTCAAAAATTCTTTATTGATCCCAGAGGGAAATTCATTATTTTAATACGATATGGTCATTTCTGCTTTTTTGAGGGGAGGTGACCTCCAATAAATGTCATTATGGAAAATCTAACTGCTCATTTTAAAATCAATACTTTTACTTTTAATACTTAAATAAAAAAAATCACATACTTTAAGACTTTAACTTTTACCAAAGTAATTTTTGGTAAGATACTTGTACTTTTACTCAAGTATCACTTTACAACACTGTTATTGTGGTTAGTTATATAACTATTTTTAAATTAATTTTTAATATAAAATATTTACATTGTTTTTTGTTTTACCTTTGACAGATTAAAATCTATTTATAAGTATTGATGAGCTTAGTTGGATAATTATGTAAAAAAATAAAATGCAAGGCCCTAAAGGTCAGAGTAAGTTAGAACAACTTCACAATAAGCATCCTGCACAGATTCTGTAAATTAAAAACACAATATAATATAAACATTATTTAAACGTGTTTGTTATTTGTGCCTTTACTTTTCTCAACCACACAAAGCTCTAAAACCATCAGGTCCGAGCTCTGTCGTTCACGTGATTCCCAGGCCGGATTAATTCCATCGCTATCGTCATGGCGTTGCCATGGAAACCACTGGGAGGCCTGGTGCTGATGATGTTGATGCTCAGTCAACAGGGAGAGCAGGAGCGAGGCAGAGGCTGAAAAGAGGGCAGGAGGAGGTCGAAAGAGGAAAATTTAGAGCTCGATGTGATCCGGGGGAGCTTCATGAGACGTGATTATATGAAAGTGAATTAAATATTTAAAATAAAAAAAATGTTTTTAATGATGTTGGGAAGCTGAGAGGAATTCTTGCTGATGTGGGTGTTACCAGTGAGTTCATATGAATTCAGTCTGTGACTGTCCTCTCATGTCTCCGTCCTAAAGGGATCCAAAAAAAGGGCAGCTTGCACAGCAGGTACATGGTTAATTAATGGATATGATTCTATTTTAAGACTTTATGCAAGAAAAATAAGCCAGAAATTAAAAAAAACGTTCCAACCACAGATTTGGGTTGAAGCCAAGATGCTCTCTTCATGTATTCATCTATTCAGGACATAGAAAGAAAAGAAAAATACATTTTAAAAGATGCACTTTTCATCTCACTAAGTCTCATTAGTCTATTCCTTATACTCCCATCAACCCCCACAATTTCATTGTTTTGTTGTTGTCGCTTTCCTGCACTGTACACAAAAACAAGCATGCATCTGTGCCATGATACGAGCGCGTCACTCTCTCCTCCCTACAGACTGGGAGCTACAAGAGTTCTGCATTAGTTCGGCTTTAGAGGGGAGAGAGAAGAGCAACCAGAGGGACCGACATGAGAAACAGACAGGAAGATGTCCTGAGTCAAGTTTGTCACAAAAACACTTCACACATCACTGCAATAAATGTCCACCTAACCAAGTTTTGAAATCTTATATCAAGCCAAAAAGTCTTTT
>NW_013952404.1:2321597-2324088 GCF_001266775.1 Austrofundulus limnaeus | reverse complement strand
AAATAATCTTACACATTCTGAAAACAAGATTATTATTCTTACACAATCAGTTCTTGTTTAGTAAATCAGTGTCAAAACAAGATCAAAAAGACTTTTTGGCTGATATAAGATTTTAAAACTTGGTAAGACGGACAGTTTTGGCGAATGCTTTATTTACTAAAGTTTGCACGACTCCTATGAATGATTTAAGATGATGCAAGTCAACGAAAGCATACAAATCCCAATAAGGGAGTTTCGGTTCCGCAGATTACGCAACATAGATGAGAGAAGTCTTATTTTCTGTACGGGTGTTTCTGCGCCTGCTGGAGGTGGGAAGACGATGAAGTGAGGTGTTACTGTACTGATCTCATATTAACAAGCACGTCCAGAGCTGCTGCTTTAGACGCTGATGTCAAGGAATATGCTAAATCTCTTTGCCCGGCTGCAAACCCAGACTACATTAGACACCTTGGGTTTAAACATTTAGCGTGGATGTCCTTTAACAGCAACTGGCCTGGCTCTCATCACTGTTGTCACATTAGTGTCTGTGTAAGTGCAGCAGAGGCCTGAGCCAATGCAAATACAGGTATCTTTCCATTACAATGCCCATCCTCTCATTCCTCATCTGAAAGGTACGTCTTCTTATTGATTTCCTCCACCTGCCAAACGCCCGGTGAACATCTGCCTAGTTTGACAGCCACATTACTCATCCTGTACACTAAGAAGATATCAATAATCAGCTGTTTCCTTCTTCTCTGTTTGGAGTAACAAGGCCATACATCAGCTCAAACAGTTTGCTGCCAGACTGTACGAGGCTCAAAAGCCAAAAAAAACAAACAAACAAAAAAAAAACACTCCCAGCCCTTATATGGCGACGCAGGCTCTGATTGGAGCAGGATGGAAGGAGATGGGCTCATCGTATGGGACACATAAAGTTTCTGTTTGTGTCCAGCTCTGAATGCCAACTCATTCAGCTCACTGGGTTTTATTTCTACACACAGTTGAGCCATTATCGCCCTGAAACGCTGCCCTGTTAGGGCGGTGACACAGCAACTTTGGGAACACGCACACATGTGACAAGCTCATCGATCAAACTGAGGACAACCTTGAGTATGTTCGGCGCTCGCACACGTGTGCTGGGGACTCAAAGCGGACCCGAATTCTGTGAAGGTTTGAGCGGTTTAACGAGAGCACGGAGGTGGAGATAAAGCCGGTCAAAGTGCTGCGCTGCTGCTACTCTGTAATTACTCAGATCGCTCTAACCTTGTGGAGGCCGGGGTCACTCGGCCCATTAGGAGGAACAACCTGCATCCAGACAGACAACTTTCCCATGACACCGTCATAAATCTACCTAACCATTCGCTGAAAGCTCTGCAAGGGGCAAAACAAGACACAGGCACAATTTTAGACATCGTTTTGAATAGTTTGTCACAAGTTTTTCTGATAAACACAAGTTAGAATCTGGAATTAAATAATCCTGGATTTGTAAAAAAAAAAAAAAAAAGCATTTCGAAACTTGTTTTGATCTTTAAACAGCCACAGTGAGGACTGTTTTATTTATTACCGTGTTCATAACAAAAACAAAAGGAACATCTTAAAAGGAATTATGCCAGAGCAAAAATGGCTAAAATTAAGAAAATTATTTTATTTCCTGCTTTGTTGTTTTATTTTTATTTTATTTTTAAAGATCTTTTGGTTTTCTCAGATTTGCATTTCCTGAATTGTGATTTTATTGTCTGTTGCTTTTTGTAAATTCAAGTGGTTTTTGCTTCATAGCTGAATTTGTTGTGTTTTGAACCTCAGGTTCGCCCCATTACCTCTCAAATATGTTGGAAAAGTTGGACACTCAATGGTTTCAGGAATGTTTGCTTCAGGGCAGCTTATAACACCTATGGAGGAGTAGCTGTCTGGCAATACTCATTTTATGCTGCAGGGACTAATTCATGACAACAGAGCCGTCTCTGCAGGATGAAACCTTGGTTCCCTGAGGGTCTCCATCAGCAGAAACAACACCACAATAAAAAGTTCTCAAATTGCTCCACTTGTGCATCAACTTGGTCGTCTTCCTCCCACTAAACTTATGCACTGTACRTCCACACACATAAATCCCACGCTGACATCAATGAAAAGCTGACAATCTCATCAAATGATGCACTTCAATCTATATATCAACTATTATTACTGTGTTCAAGCAGATTACCTCTCACATAGACCTGAATGGTGCCTGATCGGCTTACATATGGGTGTTGGACGACGTCATGCAGGAACATCTGATCATATGGTGCACAACGTTTGAAGATTCTCTCCAGACAATGCCCTTGGCCCAGATACCATGCATGCAATTATTTTAATAGATAAGAGCTCTTACAATTCAATCAGAAGAATTTGAGACAGTAAGAAACATGAACATTTTAAAAAATCAATGTTGTTTGCCATCAAGTTTATTTTGCTTCTTGCAGTATGAGCTTAGAACTGCCAATTTCAACTCTCATTTAGTCAGTTTTATTTTAAG
>NW_013952404.1:2318235-2320065 GCF_001266775.1 Austrofundulus limnaeus | reverse complement strand
ATCGAGGACCTATCCGCGTCATCATTTACCCAGAATGCTTTGTGTCTAAATAAAATGGCTCAATCCGTGTTAAAATATAAATTTAAAAATTTTCATTTATTTTACAGTTAAAATATATGTTTATCAAATAAAGTCTAATGTTACAACTAATCAGGGATCCCTTTAAATTGATGGTYAACAAACAGACAAACAACAAACATCCAGTAGGTAACAAAAACTAGAATTTGTATGTTTTTTTTTTCGTCAGTGTAAAATAAAGTGTGTTCTCTTCCATTCTTATACCTTGCATAAACCCAAGACAAGTCGTAGGGCCATCACACACATTCACACTCATGGATAATTTAGAGCCAATTAATCCAAGCTGCAAGTTTTTGGATTGTGGAGAAAAACAAGATTTGGTTGACTTTATTACGTAATAAAAATATCTGAAAGATTTTTACGCAATTCAAACTGAAGTTCATCACTGGCGAATTAAATTTATATGCAGATGAATTCTTTGAGGGAAGCAAAAAGATAATGTTGCCACTATATTTCCACCTTCAGCCATTTCAACAAAACAAATACTGTACTGACCTGTGAGAACATGAAATGTCTTGAGTTMATTTTGTCTATTCAGAAGTCACCATAACTTAATTTGCTACACTACCCATGCCTTTTTYTGATCTTTATGTTTTTAACTGTTTTCTATTGATGTCCAATTCCAGAACATCCCTGACCCATCATAAAGCCTGTTAGTAATTCTCAAGGGGACGACACACAAGGGGTTARTTTCCCTTTGGACCGGATAAATGGCTTTTTATTCCCTCTGCTGCTGTTGGAGCAGGTGTCTGTCGTATTGTGCCTGTCACTGAGAGATATATTCATCGCATTTTGTTTTAATGTTTTTTTCCCATCACTTGGTGTTGCAGTCTTTGACAGGGAGTGGATATACGAGGGAACAATACAGGCAGTAACAGTAAATCTTTGCCAAACCTGACACAAACATACACAGCTACAGCTTCTATTCTTTTACCTCCCTCCCTATCCCCCATTTCAACCAATCTATTCCCAATCAATCACTCGTGATCACCATCAGACTGGGTTCTAACTGGATGGTTAGAGGTTAACGCAACTATGCAGGYTGGTCAAGCCATTAGTGGTAGCTGTCTGAGCAGGCCAGCTGAGATTAAATCAGTGCAGTGGACACAGTCAGGGAGGAGTTGGTTAATTAAGCCATTACATTTAGTCATGTAGCCAATGTTTTTATCCAAAGTGACTTTGAAAGGAACCTTCAAACATCCTTACACTTAAAACCTTGGAGTACTAAATCTATTTAAATGATGGAACGAGTGTTGAAAAGCAAGATAAGTRCATGCTGGGGATGCTGTGTTTAAAGTAAAGAAACGTTTGCAGGGAGAAATRTAAACTAGTACAATAAAAGGTGATGGCAGTGGGTTTTTCAGTGTGATCATAAAATTGTAATGGTTGACTGGAAGTTAAAGCTGACAGACAAGCTAACMAGATTTTATTTAGAATTGTATAGTTTTATTGAGCAATCGTTAAAAAAAAGATGAGGAACCATGCATTCTTCAGACTGGAGTTTTCTGATGTCAGCAGTGTTTATTTAAGGAGGGGGGGTGATGTATTTTCCAGGCACATAGTTAAATTCTAACCACAATCAAGTAACTGTAATCTTCATTTGTTATGAAAATTCTGTTTATGTCAAAAATAAATTTGACATTACATCATAGATGCCTTTAAATTGGTCTCTGTCCATTTAAAGGGGCAATATTATGTGTTTCTCAGGCATACATTTAAATACTATACCATAATAGAGTATCTATGTCACCT
>NW_013952404.1:2311372-2317396 GCF_001266775.1 Austrofundulus limnaeus | reverse complement strand
TATATATATATATATATTTAAAACTTTAAGTATGGAATCCTGTAGTACTCAAAGCAAAGTTAATCACATTTTAAAAGTTTCAACACTGAGCATCATTCAGATCAATAAATGATACATGGACTGTATTTACACAGATCCTTTCTAGCCAACCAGGATACTCAAAGTGCTTAAAAACACAAACTGTGTCCTCATTTACCCATTTACTCATATTAATACAGCATTTAGTGAGTGCTCAGTTAGCAGTAAACTATGGTACACTGTGTTCTTAGAGGTAACATTTTATGCACCGGGTTTATAATTACATACAGCATTTAGTGAGTGCTCAGTTAGCAGTAAACTATGGTACGCTGTGTTCTTAGAGGTAAAGTTTTATGATTACAGTTTGAGTTTATAATTACATACAGCTTTTAGTTTTGTGTATTATTTACGGCCTACTTATGGTGATGTAGGGTCCCCAAAACAGATCTTGCTTAGGGCCCCCAAATGTCTAGGGCCGGCCCTGGTCACAAGGGAGTTAAATTTTAAAAACTTGCAGAAAAAATAGGACAAAAGTGGATCTACGATCTACGGCTAAAAACAGGAGGTGCGGAAATGAACAATGCAACACTTTGTAGTGACCACTTTCTAACAGGTCAGGATCCTATCGTTTAAATCATATTGTCAGATATTTTTTGGATAGTTACTTGAACTTGGGTTTACAGAAGCTAAATAAATTATTTGCAAGTAGATCCAAGCACATAGAAATRAAAGTTAACCTGTTGTTAGCGTTAGCGATAGCATTGTTATCATAGGCTAACTACTTGAAATKGCACAACTCACCCARGCAGAAACAAGTCAACAGACATTTAAAGTTTCTTTGGATCCTAAATGTTTGACCCAACCTGAAACAAAATAATTGTAGGCTTCRWGGCTTTTGAAAGCTTTCRTTTGGCTTGTCGTAKTGTATAACATGAGGTCTGCAGCACCAGATAGTAGTTTATGTTGATCACCTCAACACCGGGTAAATCCTCCAGATTATATAACAAGCCTTTTTTYATTAAGATAATATGAATCATATCCTAAATGTATGCATATTTGTTTGCAATATCTTGTCTGCRCCAGCCCATTTAGGGCATTAGCGTRCTCGCTGTGATCCATTTCGCTGTGTTTTGAACCAGARCACATSACTTCCTGCMCCCCATCTGACATTCACGTGTCATCCGGGTCATGTGACTGCAACCCATCTCYGCCCACAGGACAACATGTACTGCAGAGACCCCTACTTGAGATAATCTGTAACCATAATGTGTTTTCTYTTACATGAAACACCTGCTGGTGTTAAAGTAATTTTAACAGGAAGCAGCTGAGATGCTAAATGGCGACTAGTACTAGAGTGGGAGACATTTCCCACATGACCGTGTCCTACTACAGTTGCACAAAGTCAATAGGTTCTTTCTATGTATCTATAATAATCATCATTCATTCTGGGATCCTCATAACAGTTTGAAAACTAAATAAGACATTAACCAAAAGCCCATAGGCTATTTAATGTACTTTTTTTGCTTTTCAAAGGATCCAAATTATTATTATTATTATTATTATTATTATTATTATTATTATTATTATTATTATTATTATTATTATTATTATTATTATTATTATTATTATTATTATTATTATTATTATTATTTTCAACCTTGTTTCTTCCCCATTTTTGTTGAATAATAGGGCACAAGGTACATTAGACAAATAGCCCAGATAAATTGTAAAAAGTAAAAAATTCTGGTGCAGTGGGACTGCATTGCTAACTACACAAAAAACACTCATAATCAAATACAAGAAGTGCACTTCAGCTGTAAACATTTTAGTGTGGCTAGTTTTTTTAAATTTGTGTTTTATTATATTCATGTTGTGAAACAGTTTATCTTTTTCGTAATAATTTTTTCTGGCTTTAGTAATTGTGCAACATACTTCATTTCATACCTGTAACCTAGTTCATGTTTTTCTCACTCTTATCTGAACACTTTCATCTCTGATAAAATGATAATGATAACAGCTAAATTGAAAGCAATAGACAATTATGAATAAAAAAACTTTAGCTGGAAATTAAAAGAGGACTAACATAAAACGTTGACCAAAGTTGACTGTCAAAGTTGCCTCCAACTCACAGAAACACACATTAATGATTTTTAATAAGGAAGAAAAAAAATCATGTAACTAAATTGAGTGTAAATACTTGTGGTCAATTAGCTTGTGGTTGTGTCCTTCGTAATGCAAGGTGAAGAGGCTCTTCACTGTAAATTCACTGTCTCCAACTTGCCAGCTTTGCACTTAGAAGGGCCATTATGTGTATTCAAAGCCTCAAAATAATGGTGTGTGTCATGTGTGAATGCATTAGAGTAAGAAATAATCGAGTTGTGTTGTGTCAGCTGAGGCTTTCAGGAGAAGCCAGATGTGATGAGGAGTGTTAGGAACAAGTTATTAGTCGTTTATGTAGATTCGTATAAAGAGCAGCAAGGTCACACACAGTTGCAAGTATATGTGTGTTTCTTTGAGCATAAAAGTCCGTTTGGGTTTTTTTTTAGTGAGCTGGCCCTTCACAAGATGCAGTTTAGAGCAGTGCAGAGTCATTTCTTTGTTGTTTGTTTGTTTGTTTATTGTATATAGTTATTTTTTAATGAAATGAATACATTTTTTGAAATGAATTAAAAAAAAAATTCCACCTTACCTTTTGCCTCTTTCAGTGTTTATTGAGGTTATCTAAAGGGTTTTTTTTAGCCATTTTTGCATTGTAAGCCTGATTTGTCACAAACTTCTCTGAAGGTCACAACAGTGTGACAGGTGGCCAGTGGTTTGTGTATTTATGTCACTGACAACTAGAGGTATAAATCACCAGCTTTATCACAATCCGAAATTTTATCAATCGGTTTTGTTGATGATACAATGTATGTTGAAATCACAATATCTGTCATGATACAATTTCACTTCAATTCAGATGAAAACATTACCTCCCTTGGTGGAGTTAAAAAAAAAAGAAGAAGCATCAATATCGATTTTGGAAAATGGCAACTCGGGATACAGTTGAACCTTACTTGAGTGATGGACCCGGAAAGTACATTTTCTGGAGAACCAGAGCAAGTAGGGAGGCACTTACAACACATTTCAGCTCCCAGTCATCGTCTCATACATATACAGTACGTCAGTATTAAAGGGATCCATGATTAGTTTTAACATTAGACTTTATTTAATAACTTATATTTTAACAGTAAAATAAAGACTAAAAATACCGTAGGCTGTTTAGTTTTTATATTTTTTAAACTAAAAGTTTAAAAATATATTACACGGACGGGGCCATTTTATTTACTTGCAAAGCATTCTGGGTAAATGATGATGTGGGTAGGTCATTGGTGAGAGTCTGCTAGCGAGCTATATCCACCCTGAAGGTTAATCTTGGACGATATCTGACGATTGGCTCTTTTAAATGAAACCAGAGAGCGTTGACAGAGAGGGGAAGGTAGAAATGACAGCCTATAACTGAAAATATGGATGGAGGACCTCAGTTTAGCTTGTTTGTCGCGCTAGCGCTGAGCTAATACATATAAGGCAATACAGCGTCTGTGCTAGCGCTAATGCTAACAGGCTAAGCTGAGGTTCTTCTTCCATGAAGCAGCTCTGTTGTCCTCCATCCACATTTTCAGTTACAGGCTGAATCATTTCTACCTTCTCCTCTCTGTCGACGCTCTCTGGTTTCATTTAAAAGAGTCGATCGTCAGATATTGTCCAAGATTAACCTTCAGGATGGATATAGCTCGCTAGCAGCCTCTCACCGATGACCTATCCATGTCATAATTTACCCGGAATGCTTTGTATGTAAATAAAATGGCTCCGTCCGTGTTAAAATATATATTTTTCAAAATTACAAAACTAAACAGCCTACGGTATTTTTACAGTCTTTATTTTACAGTTAAAATATATGTTTATCAAATAAAGTCTAATGTTACAACTAATCGGGTATCCCTTTAAGCTACTTTCTGTGAAGAAACTATAAACTTAGATCATTATGAAGCTATGTTTTGCAATAAAATCATGAACATTCACGATTTTTAAATTCTGTTTTGCTAGTCTGGTGGAGCTGTGTTGAGGTTGCTCTGTGGGGCGGGAGCTCGTCTGCGGACTGAGCTTCAGCGAGGAGCTTTGGGTAAATAAGCGGTGCTTTGTATGAGCAAGTGTTTTGGCCTCTCCAAATGGCTATCACTGGAGAGTCAAGGATTTCTCAAACATGCATGAATGAGTCAAAGCARCACTGGGTATGTGTTTGAAAAGTGAATGACATGAAAACATGATATAAAGCTCATTTCAAGTTCATTTTGCATAATCCCCTCGTTTTACTGCCAYACAGTACCTCCACAGCATATCAAGCTACACTCTTTAAAACGATGTAATAATGCAAAAAAGCTGCAGTTCTACCCACAACATTGAGTCTAAGTGTTCTTAAAATGGTTTTAAATGTGAACCAGCTCAAGTTCATCTGAGCCCAGTGAGCGAACCAGTAGACCACAGAGGTGTGTGGGATGTTAATCTAATTCTGTGAAACAGACACTGGACAATACAGTCATTATTTCTGCATCGAGGGAGACGGGCAGAGATGGACAGTAATGTGCAGGGCAGGAATATGATGAGAAGGAGGGAGGACGAAGAAAGCGGAAGAGAAATTGTGCTGATTGCAAGGATGGAGATTAGGAGGAAGGAAGAGTGAGCCAGGATATGGAAAGGGAGTAGGTTTGATGAGGAGAAGAGGAACGTAAAGGAGGAAGAGCTTGGCAGTCAAGATGAATTCCTCCAGTGCTGATGAGAATGCTAATCTTCTTACCTCCCTCCCTTCCTCTTTTTATTTTTTATTTTTCATCCCACTCTCCTCTCTCGTTTCCTCAGTCTATCAGAGGGGTGATGTGTTCATCTCAAGTCATGTCCAGCTGAAGCGTGGATGTGTCTCTCTCAAGGGCCCGACCTGGATTAGTGAGTGTGTAAGTTTGCTCTATGTGTGCGCATACATAAGAGYGGATTGTGGGTATAAGTGCACCGGTGTGCATTGTTTCGAAGACAAGATTTGCGTGTTCATGTGTGTATGCGGGACTCATCAATTAGACCCGCAGGTGGAATTGAGTGAGAACATCTACACACCTTGTCCTGCACAGCTGCTCTCACACACAAACCAAAGCGCACACAYTAACACACCAGAGTGTAGCGCAAGCATGAATGCATGGTGATTTGACAGAAAGCTCTGCATTAGAGCTGCTTTCCTCCTAAATGAACGCGTCCCCTAGTGTTGTGTGTACCACCTTGTTAAGGGCCCTAATTTGGTTAGAGCACTAATAAAGCTGGGAGTCGGGGATGCACGAAGCTTGAGCGTTCCCGTTTCAACATCAGTGCGGCAAGATCTTGCAGAAGTCGATTGTGTGATGTTAACAGAGCTTCTGTTAGCAGAGTCAAGGAAGCATTCGTGCTCTATAGGATACAGAGACAGTCTACAAATTTGAGTCATTTGGTTCGGAAATTGTGGCGATTGTATTGCACAGGTTGTTTCTTAYTTATTTTAATATTGTCTGGTATAGATGATGTTCCTGCAACGAGTTGTCTGCTCCGAACAGTCTTAAAAGCAATTTGTCCTCTGAAAATGAGAGTAATGCAAAATGGAGTTATTAGTTTCAAGTGGTCACATCCACTCCAGATTTTTAATATGTGTTTTATTTTAAAGGAATTTTAATGATGCCTTTAATGCATTTAAGCAGGGATGTCCAAAATGTGGCCCGGGGGCCATTTGTGGCCCCTGAATGGATTTTGTGTGGCCCCTGACTTCAGTTCAATAATTATACTAATTTGTTTACAAATTTGCCCCCCCGGCACAGGTGTTCGATGTAAATGGAGACTTTCTATTTATTATTAGGGCAAATTTATCTCAAAGTAAAATCTTACATTAAAAAATATTGGCAACAATTACTTGTCTTTAAATAACCAGACTCTCAGCTTTTTCCACATCTATCTGGT
>NW_013952404.1:2309775-2310984 GCF_001266775.1 Austrofundulus limnaeus | reverse complement strand
TTAGCACCTCTAGTAATATATTTACTGAGAAAAAATGTTGATGTGTTCAATACTTATTTTACCCGCTGTATGTATCCTCTTGTTTGTCTATATTGATGCCACCTTTAGAAATTTAAGGAGGTATTTTCCTTTTTTTTTTCTTTTCCCTTGAGTAAAATTGTTGCTAATAAGTTCATGTCCAAAGCCTAAAAGTAATGTATATTAGGAAATTAAGGTTATTATTTCTTTGACACACTAGCCATGTTTCCAACAATGTTTTTATTGCGCATTTTGAAGTRTYACATCAGAAAAGGTGAAGGGAAAYGGCACGATGCAAAAAAACTTCCATCAATTTGCATAAAAGTTGATACGCTCGCTTGAGGTGGTTTTTGKTTTTTTGAAAAAGCGTTAATGTGCAAAAGGAGAGATGGAAACACATTTGCCGAATAAGTTCTGACGTAGCGAACATTTACCTCACATGGTTGATCAGCTGTTCTCGCTGTCTGAACGGTACCGGTACCAGAGCGACTGCAGCTGGACCCTCCTCCCGCTGTCGGCGTATTCTCAATTGTTCCCATAAGTGAAGAGAAATGCATTTCTTTCTCTACGTCTCCAGACAACAGTAACATCGCCAAAACTAGTTGATATGACAGAATAAGTACAATTTTCCTGACATGCGACTTTTACTTCCTGTTTACTACACACATGCGTCTGACGTAACTGATTTGCTTCAAGCCAGTTGGTGGAAACACGTCTGATTCACATTTCTTCCCTTTTTTTTTCGAAATGTTAAAAATTCGCTCAAAATTTGAATTAAAATTGGATGGAAACATAGCTACTGTCCATCAGTTTCAAAGAATGTTTTTAGTGAATAGCAAATTTCCACATCTGCTTGGCTTCCAGCCTGTTACATGGTTTAACAAGGTGTTTTTAAATCTGACAGAAGGAAATCATGTAAGAGTCATGTAAGTTGAACTCAGAGCTTAGCTGTTTCAGTGGGTTTCACATCTTTACAAGACATTTCAATGCTCTACATAGAAACCTGTGTTTAATTGAACTCATCATGCTGAGTTGTTGAATAACAACTTTCACTCTAATAATTTGGCATTGCTTATGCGTTTATTCTGCTACTACAAAAGCTTTGTTGCAGTGCTGTACCAAACGATTATTTTCTAATCTATTAATCTAACGATTATTTTTTCGATTAATCGATTATTCTAACAACAAATC
>NW_013952404.1:2305551-2309569 GCF_001266775.1 Austrofundulus limnaeus | reverse complement strand
ATAGAAATTAACTGGGTATGCAAACAGATGCAAGTAACTTGTTGTCTTTAGGTAACTTTGAACTGATCTAAAAATTTACAATGTCATATATGTTTCATTTAAGCATAATGTCTGAAAATGACGATGCAAGGTTTTTGAGCATAACCCCCCAAATGGTAGACCTAAAGTTACGCCCCTGCCAGCATGATGCCAAACTGATTGACAATGGGCTTAATGAAAAGGAACTATAACCTCTGATTACAAAAAGCTTTTTGTCACTCAACCAAAAGGAGATTTGACATTTGTAAACATAATCAAAATAACACAACAAATATGTTTTATTGTAGTATTAGCATCAGGCGTAGTCTGTCTTTCGGCTTTACACAGGTGCAGACAGCTTCAGGGAGAAACAGCTTAAATTATTWCACAGATCTCAAAATTGCTGTTGATTTTCTGTCCATTGATTTTTAAATTAACTTTCTAATAGTTTTATTGATTTCACTGGAAGTGCTTCTGTCCARTACAGACTTAAAGGCCGCAGTAAATTCAAAGCGTTTAGAAATACGAAACAAACCTGTGATGCTTATTCACTAATAGGCGACAGAATACCTGCATCACTGTTTAGTAACATTTCTTGATTTTCATTTAACCCTCACCCATACAATAAAATTATTCCTTTTTTTTTCTTTGTTTTGTTTAGGCGGGCTTGCATGGGGACCTCTAACCAGATGTTGATTTTTGTCAACCTTGTACCGCTCACTCGTCGCTCATCTCCTATCCACATGCCCTCCTTYTTTGAATGTGTATGTGCTGAGGCGGGTCGATAGTGACAGTCCGAGCCTCTGTCATGGCGGACACCACTGACAGGCCTTTTAATTGCAGCTTGACTTCAGAGATCACACATCCACATGTTCACACACACTCTCAGTCAGCAGGAGGGAGGGGCGCGGGGCACTTCATTAGCTTTGGTCAGGGCCAGCAGTGCTGTGGCTGAATGCAGAATCTATTTGTCTGTCTAATCAGAGACCCTGCTCACATAAAACCCCACACAGAACCGCTGTTACCCTGCAGTCAATTACTGTGAGGGGGGATCTGAGTGAGCGCCAAAAACATAATCACAGATTTTTACCCATCTGGAAACTTGTAATGCTTGTAACAGACAAACACTCTTTCCCCTCTATCAGCGTGAGAAGAGACTTGACAGAGCAGCAAGTGTGTCTTACAGCCCATGTATGATCACCCCAATAAAATGGAATGGAAAAATCAGACGGATATCCCTTCTTCTTTATAAAGCATATCTAGCAGCAGATTCGTGACCGATCGTCAATCTGTCTTCTCATAACTGCAGAGTATTTGCATATGAATCGATGGAGGCACCTCTTTAGTATGCCTGAAAGCTTTTTCCAGGACAAATTACATTAACTATGATGCATTGATTGTCATTGTGAGGATTTGGATGCTTTATTGGAGGCAGTTTGAAAGTACATTCTGCTGCAGCATCAACACAGCTGGAACATAAAGCCTGTCTTTGCTTGATACGGTTAAAACTTGTTATTTTAACTTTTATTTATTGCATCATGTACATCTCGAAAGCTTTTGCCCACCAGTTATTAAACACAATTTACCTTCTACAAGGCTGCAAAAATGTTTTTGATATTGCAAAACCTTTTTCAGACATTTCATGTTTAATTAAACTTTGTGTTTTTTCAGAAACAAATGGGTCAAAAATGATATTGTACTGAAATTGTACTTTTAAAATCATCRTACATTTTTGGTCTTTTTTGAAGAGGTTTTGTGGAAGAAAGTTATAATATTTACAAAAAAGAATAAAGGTAAATTATGCAGAAAAAGCCCTAATTCTGAGCTATTCAACTTACGGCCCTTCGGTGACTCTTTGTCCAGCACACCAATGAGGCCCCCCGTAAACGAAAAAACTAAACAATTTGAAATACTTTTTTTTTTTAATATTTAACTTGACATACAGTATGTATACAAAATTAAATCATTTGTAAATGTAAGTTTTGCAATAAACACATTTAAAACATAAAAGATAACAGTAGTAGTAGTAGTAGTAGTAGTAGTAGTAGTAGTAGTAGTTTTAATCAATACACCACAAAAGGTGCCCAACCCACATGGGCTATTCAAAATGCAGACAATAGCAAATTACAGTATGTATACAAAATTAAATCATTTGTAAATGTAAGTTTTGCAATAAACACATTTAAAACGTAAAAGATAACAGTAGTAGTAGTAGTAGTAGTAGTAGTAGTAGTTTTAATCAATACACCACAAAAGGTGCCCAACCCACATGGGCTTATAAAACACACAAACATATTCAAAATGCAGACAATAGCAAATCACACTCTTTAAACAAAGTTTCCTCTCTCTAAGATGTCGTGCTTTTAAAACAAACTGAGCTAACTGAAACACAAAATACCTACATAAAAACTGCACTTTACTTAAATTAATAAAAATAAATACTTAAATAAATCCTTATTCTGTCACATACTGTTCCACCCCCCTCCCCCTCTCCTCCTGGAGTGATTTAGTTGAATATTCCTGCCCTATTCAGATGTAGTCAAATGGTTTAGCATGCAGTTAGCAATCTGTTTACCTTTTGTAGGTGTGTCTGGAAAGCCCATTTTTTTCTCTTTGGAGTTTTGACACACAACTRTTAGATGTCAACAACAAACCACATAATATTTCTATGAAACTGTATAAATAGTGTGCCATTTCTGGCACAATTTCATGTTATTTCTATGTATTTTAGGTTTTTACAAACGGTTATTGTTTACAAAAAAAACTCAAGGCAGGGCATCAATCTCTCACAGTATATTGCATGCAGCTGCCTTTAATAATGCCTGATAAAATGACTTATAAAATGGCTATTATTATGAACATRTATCCCCTTTTCTGTGTTTGAGTGTGTGTATCTCTTTAGTGTAATTCAATATGGAAAGACTCACAGAGAGATAGCAGTTAATTTTTATTTGACATGAATGAGTGAAGTTCTTTGGCGCTCGAGCTGTAATCTGGCTATCAGCTTGGGAKTAGGTCTAACATCTTCCCCCTGGGGCCCGGACACTGGTGGTGGAATGGAGGCCAGAGGATGGAGGGAGCCAGGAAGGACCTCGGACTGAGGGTGGAGGTGGGTCGAATCTTGTCTGGGGAGCAGACGGATCCTTGGATGTGGAGCCTTTTAAACCAGGATCTCAGCGAGATGATTGGTTTATGGTGAGGCGGGGATCTGACGCTGGTGGACTGAAGCTGGGAGCGGGATGCAGTCATTGGATGAAGCAGGTGAGGTGGAGAGAGTCTTCCAGTTTGACTTTACTTTTAAGCCTCATAACTTCGACACAGCTCAACCCTGTCACTTTATTCAGGGTCTCTTAACTCGAATACAGGATAGTCTTAGATCAAATTTAAGTAAATCCATCTAGCTTCCTTATCTTTGTTTTCTTTTTAACTTCAAATCAAACTTTGATTATTGTAGCCCAATAGTGGAAAGTCAGACTTTTTTGTTTTGGCATTTTTGTTTTAGAGTCAGCAGCAAATTCTAACAAACTTTTTATTTATTTCACATAATAATTTGTCATATTTTTTTCATTGGTTTAGGATTAACAAATAGATGATTTAAAATACTTGCAACCTGTCCAGGGTGTACCCGGAAATGGGCATAAGTGACCCTCAAAGGAAGAGGCAAGTAAAGATAATCGATGTATGGAGAATTTAAAATTACTTTGTTACGTTTGTTAGCTGTACACTGCAAAAAGTGTCCTCCTAATCAAGTTTTAAAATCTTATATCAGCCAAAAAGTCTTTTTGATCTTGTTTTGAGACTGATTTACTAAACAAGAACTGATTGTGTAAGAATAATAATCTTGTTTTCAGAATGTGTAAGATTATTTGTCTTGTTAGCCTAAACATTTGACTCAAATTAAGTCAAAATATACGCCAGTGGAGTAAGACATTTTTCCTTGGTAAGATTCTTGAAATAAGAAAAAATTGAGTCAAATCAAATATTTCAAGAAGTCTTACCA
>NW_013952404.1:2294856-2304897 GCF_001266775.1 Austrofundulus limnaeus | reverse complement strand
TGGTAAGACTTCTTGAAATATTTGATTTGACTCAATTTTTTCTTATTTCAAGAATCTTACCAAGGAAAAATGTCTTACTCCACTGGCGTATATTTTGACTTAATTTGAGTCAAATGTTTAGGCTAACAAGACAAATAATCTTACACATTCTGAAAACAAGATTATTATTCTTACACAATCAGTTCTTGTTTAGTAAATCAGTCTCAAAACAAGATCAAAAAGACTTTTTGGCTGGATATAAGATTTTAAAACTTGGTAAGATGGACAGTTTTTGCAATGTAGTAGATACATTTATTGTACATGTTGGTGTCAATTAACTTTTTTTTTACAAAGCAAGTTCTTAAACATATACTTAGGAACTCAGAAAACTGATAGCTCATGGAAAAAAAGGCTTGTGTTTTTTTTTTTTAATAGTTGGTTGCGCAAAGTTTAACAAAGCTCTACCTGCATTCACATGATAGGGAGGCTGGAGCTCCCGAACCCTCAACCCATTTAACAAAGTTTTTTTTTCACAGAAACAAAATTTGACTTGGATAAATGATTTTCTGAAAGAAAGCGAACATATCTCTTGATCACACCTGTTGCAGGTTTCTTCAGAAATGCCACTGAGACACAAATCAATCGTTTCAGAGACTTATTAACTTTTGTTCATTGTAAATATTTCTCTCACTGGATACGACACTCCTCCGCATGAATCACGGCTCACTGCTAAGATACAAGTTTGCGTAMCATCTTGAATGGAGGTAATTGTACCTGAGGGTCACCTGGGTGTCGTTCTCAAAGGGTGGAGGCGGAATTGGATTTGGCTGCTGTGGAAATGAAATAGAGAGAAAAAAAATTGGATTTCATTTAATTATTTATTCATGTCAGCYAAGCAATATAGAGCCACCTGGGGTGTCTGTATGTTTGTGTGTGAGTGGGGAGTTTCAGGTGATTATTACCTTTGAGAGTTTCACTCATTTGCATGGGGGAGAATTTATATGACCCCCTTGAAATGAAAATTATTCCCAAACATGTTGCTCTCTGCGGGGAGAGGAGACAGAAAGACAAAGACGAGGAAGAGTGACTGATAGCTGGAGAATGCACCTTTGGAGACTAGCAACAAATGTATGCTTAGGACTTTGTGAAGGAGAGGGGAGGTGGTCCTCAGGAGGATTAATGGTGGGTTSATGATTTTCAGATTCCTGCAGAACAAGCATTTAACAAAACTGGATGATTCCAGAGACAGAAGTGACTCATAGCTAGATTTGTTTTATTACGATCAAAAACGGGAAAAAAAGATGGTATTCCGCCCACTGAATCGAAATATCAAGAGGGAAAATTTACAGTACAAAAACCCTGCGGAGAGCTAAAAATAAACAAACSGTTTCAAACAGTCAGAGATCTACTGTATGAGGGAATAGGCCTGGCATGAAAACTGTTAACTGTTAACCTACTTGCACTCGAGCTGCAGAGCACTCTTTGTTGGCGAATTCTCAGGCTCTTAGCTCTGAAGCAGTGGAAGCCCAGATGAAACACAGTCCCATCACTTTTGATGTTCRCTCGAAGCATGCAAGGATAACTACTTAACACTGACAAGCAGCCTGTAGTCAAGGAAAAGCTTCTGTGTGCCGTAAGCTACTTATTTACCATCCCATTGCTTTTGGGAAAGATAAAGTGCTCCAAGAAGGGGCGAGAAGAGACTATGAAGCCATGACTGATGTTACAGGAGGAGCCTTTGTCTGTTTTCGGGGGTTATGTTTGCAAAGAAACTGGTATTGTCTTGTACAAAGCTCTAGGTTGTATTTGCAAATATCTTGATTCATTGTTCATGTTTTAAATTAAGCCTAAAGTAAGTCACATTTTCAAATTCGTTAAAATGATCTTGGTTGAAAATTTTTCCAGTTTTGTGTCAACCTTACCAAACGGMTTTGCTTAAGGCTTTGCTTAAATTACATTTTAATTGGAATTTTTAGATACTTTTCACTAAGACATATTTTAGTTGTTTAGCTGATTCTATGACAAATACTAGGATAACACAGTTACTGTCACAAAAAACAGTATTTTAGCTCCAGTAAAGTTCATCTTAAAGATCTTCTAGTGGAAAACCAGGCATGCAGAGGAAGGATGATGCATCTCAGGTCTTTGCTGGATTATTTTCCTGTTTCTTAGGCTTTCAGACACTGTTAATCTGCTGGAGACTAATTCTTTTAATGGGGAAAAAACTTTTGTTTTGTCTTTTATTATTTTTAAAGACGTCATCATGGTCGAGAACAATTACTTGACAAAAAAGCAGCAGTTTAAAAGAAAAAACCTTCAGGAAACCTGGTGAACTGTTGACAAAGATCGCTCTAAGAAACAATGGTTTCTTTAGAAGCAAAAAAGAATAAACTTGTTTTTCATTTAAAATGGTGTTAAATGACTCRGGCTGTCCTCCCTAAAGTCCTCCTTTCTGGATCCCACCAAAACACAAAATCAGGAGCAAACCAACTGAGATGTTGGTTGAGAAACTAGTCAGGTTCCTTCAAAATGTTGTGGCTCTTGGTAAACTGAAGATCAGAAACACTTTTGATAACTTATAACTTACAGACAAAACCTTAATATAAGAGTCCTTCTCCCTAAATTTATTGTATAAGCGCCTGCCGCCTCCAGTTTCTGCCTGATTTTCTCTCCCAAGCTTTGACTGTTAGAGTTTCAGCCTTGATAAAATTCACCTCTGTCTGGTTGACCTGCCTTCCTTTCTTCCGGAGCGAAAAAAAAAAAGGAAGAAAGAAAGAAAGCCCGGTGGATGAAGTACAGTCACGATGTGCCCATCTCATTTCTGCCTCCTTATTGTTCCTCAATTATAGAACAAGACCAGAGTGGATCATCGTTATTTATGAGCCTTTGCTACTCCAACACACATATAATTACCTCTCAAAGGCTGTAATTGTGCTCATTTCTCACGTCCAGTCACAGACGCCCACCCCCCATGCTCTCCTGGTTGCTCAGGAGAATGAGAGCCAGTTTCCATTAAGACACATCAGGTCATAGGTTGTGTGTTGGATCTGTGTTGGACATAGAAATTTAGATCTATGCTGAATCTAAATTACAACAAAGATGTGCATTTTTTTAAAACAACAATACATATTGGATGCAAAATCCTTTTGAATGTCGCTCTATAAAAAGTAGTCTCATGTTTGAATTTAAGGATTAARTAATGCAGCTCATCCTCTTGCTGCTCTTCGTGGCTCCTGGTTTTGATTGCGAGTCTGATCGACCAATGATTGAAGAGACGACGGAGTCCGTCGCCAGCGTCACAGCAACGCAGACTGACAGTCGGTATGTGTTTGATCATTGGTGCGTAGCTGGAGGATAGAGCGGGAGCAGAGGCTGTGGCGACTCGCAAACCTCTTTGTCAATCAGCAGCCAGCGAACGGCACCCCATGAAATCCATTAAAACCAATTTAGCCCAAACTGCACAGCTCAGAGCTTCACAAACGCTCCAAGCCATGGTGAAATAATGATGGATTTTCAGAACTTTAGGTGGTTGGAGCTGATTGCTGAGTATTATTTGTTGGGCCTGGTGTGTCGTTTATTACTATCTGAGGAAAAGGACTCACTGTGAGAGAATACCGCACATCAATTCACACACGAATTTAGGTATAGACTATATATCTTTTCAGTGATCTCATCCTTCCTTGTTTTGCATGAACTCGTGCATGTGTGTGTATGTGTGTAATTTTTGTGTGTCCTCCCCTGACCCCTGGCTGTTCTTCTGTCGTGCTGCGCACTGACTCACCCCCTCATTCTTCACCCCTCTCCTCCCTGCTCATTCGCTCACATCAGACATGTCATCCCGCGCAGATCATTCGGACACACTCATGGGAACTGCTTGACCCAGATCTGTCTCCTCCTCTGCCCAGCTGACCACACACACACACACACACACACACACACACACACATGCGCGCACACACACAGGCACAGATGCACTTGACATTTGGGTCGCTGACAAGACATCAGGTGAGGACAGAAGAGCCCAGGTGACAAGGAGAAGCACTGAACCTTTGCTGTGATATTGCCCCTGTGAACCTATGAGCACACACACTCACACACACGCACACACACACACTTACACACACACTGCTGTCTCCGTGCTGTGTTCGCCTGTCATTTCATGACTCTGAAAGCCAGAGTCTGGGGCTCGTTATTCAGTCGCTGGCCTTTCAGAGCTTTGATCACTATGGCCATCACAAAGGCACGTTGTTTTCCTGCTAAGTATTTGTGTCCTCAGTGAATCCGCATCTAATCACATAAAGCTAGAAGTGCTGGTAGAAGGAAAGTGGAACTACACACAATATAAGAGACCAAATTAAGAATACTAAAAAGATGGCAGTAAGGAGGCAGCGTTTAAGCTCAGGCCCGCATTTGTGTTCACCTCAGCCTTCAGAACATTTTTGCCACCTTTTTATAATGTTTAAGTTGAACAGAAATGAGCTTTAATGCTTATTCCGGTTTCTCTTTCCTTCTTGCTCCTGAGTGCCGGTGGAAAAAAAAAAAATAAAGCTTTGATAAAGCTGTTGTTTAAAAACTGGCCAGGAGACTAACCAGCGACTAAGTGGTGAACGTGTCTGTCTTTGTCAATCAACAGCCCACAAATGGCRCCCCGTGTAACCCATTAAAACTAATGTAGCCAAAGCCTCGCAGCTCAGAGCTCCATGAACGCTCAGCCCATGGTGAAATAATGATGGATTTTCAAAACTTTGGTTTGAGTTGATTGCTGGGTATTATTTCCAGGACCTGCCGTGTCATTCATTATTACGTGCTGAAAAGGGCTCTCAGTGAGAGATTATTTTGCATAGATTCTGTCCAGTCTGGCCTTTTTTTTTCTCCCTACAAGCCTTTATAAAATAATCTTGTTGCTGCTTCAAAGTGGGGAGGGAGTTGGCTGAGAGTGATTTTTTTCCAATGATTTCCCACCTGAAATTCTTCAGCCTCAATGCAACTCGATTTTCCATTACTTTGGGACTTTAACTTTACGCAACTGTCCAAGAAAAGCCAGAAGACTTCTTTATCCGATGATGAGCGTCCTGTGTATTGCCTGTCCAAAACAGATCAAACAGGAAGCATACGGTTCTGTCGGGAGCACCAGTCTGATCCCTGATTGTGACTTTTTGGTCAGCAAATTTTTTCAGAGGCACATCACAAAGACTTCTCAGCTCAAAATTTAGACATTAAACACAATCACTTTTGAACATATTTAGCACCTGAGATTTTTACACTTGTTTACTTTGCAGGTGGGTGCATGTAGCACCAGAGATTTTGTTAAAGGGATCCACAATTACTTGTAACATTAGACTTTATTTGATTAACATGCACTGTATTGCCAAAAGTATTTGCTCACCTGCCTTGACTCACATATGAGCTTAAATGACATCCCATTCCTAATCCATAGGGTTCAATATAATGCTGGTCCACCCTTTGCAGCTAGAACAGCTTCAACTCTTCTGGAAGGCTGTCCACAAGGTTTAGGAGTGTTTATGGGGATTTTTGACCATTCTTCTAGAAGCACATCTGTGAGGTCACATACTGATGTTGGACAGAAGGCCTGGCTCTCAGTCTTCGCTCTAATTCATCCCAAAGGTGTTCTTTCAGGTTGAGGTCAGGACTCTGTGCAGACCAGTCCAGTTCATCCACACCAGACTCTGCCATCCATGTCTTTATGGACCTTGCTTTGTGCACTGGTGCACAGTCATTTGGATTGATGATCAACTCCTTTTGACATCGACTAGRTCATCGGTGCGAGGCTGCAAGCCAGCTTTATCCACCCTGAAGGTTAATCTTTGACAATATCGGATGATCGCCTCTTTTAAATGAAACCAGAGAGCGATGACAGAGAGGAGAAGGTAGAAATGACTCAGTAACTGAAAAGATGGACAACAGAGCTGCTTCATGGAAGAAGAACCTCAACTTAACCTGTTAGCTTTAGCGTTTGCGCCGATTTCCTTATAAACGTAATAGCTCAGCGCTAGTGTGAAAGCTAACAAGCTAAACTGAGGTCCTCCATCCACATTTTCASTTRCAGGCTGAGTCATTTCTACCTTCTMCTCTCTGTCATGTGGATGGAGAACCTCAGTGACGAGAGGAGAATGTGTAGCGCTGAGTGGATATATGGCGATATTGTGTAAGCGCTAGTGCGTATTTTTGATATATACAGCATTTTCACAACAACTGAAGATAACATAGTTACTTGATAGTGGCATAGAATTGAACTATGTGTCTGGAAAATACATAATAYCCCCCTCAAAAATTACTGTAGCCCCCTCCATAGGGCTCCAGTTAAATTAATGTTCTATTACATAGTCACCCAAAAATAGCTAGTTTTACTATTATTCACTTGTAAAAGTTAAAAAAGTAAGGCTTAAAGTGCACCATATGTTCAAGTAATGTTTTCTTTACTTATGCCCAATTTTGTGGGGCTTTGTGTCATTTCAAAACCACAAGGGGTTGTTTTTTTTATTAAAACTGAAAAAAATGTAGAAAACTCAAAATATCAAAAACACGTCCATAGTTTTGACAATTAATGTGTTTTTGTCATAAACACAATAATGTTAGATTCAAAGGGTTTTTGTATTCAAATCTRTGGAGGACCAGCAGCTAACAGGTTTATTCCTTTTTCTGGGACTCACTTTTTTTTCTCCTTCATTATTGTTGTCATCATAAATATTGATACCTCTCAGATCATTGCTGTTTGAAGGTGATGCCAGGTTTTGTTCTCCTTCACTGAAGGACGATACGTCGTTTTTGAAGCTCCTCATAATTTTCAGAAGATGCTACAAGACATACAGGAGTCGACAGAGTTTGTGAGGAAAAAAATCCACTGACTCTTCTCATCATTAAACTTTGTTCTGAGAGGTTGAAGGTGATGAACAAATACCTGCCAAGTGATTTTAGTATTTTTTGACATTTTCTGGAGTGTTTCTAATGGAGATTCCTCTGATAATTCAGTGCCACAAACGAACTGACTCACTAGATTGATTTGAAAAGTAAAAAGCACAGCTGATRTGCTTTTGCTAACTTTACAATATTGACCATGACTTGTGCACTATCTGTTTTTTTCTATCTTATTTCTTATTATTTTCCTATGTGCCCTGCATCTTGTTCTTTTAAATGCTCATTTTCTTAATACCTTAAATTGGTTTTCTTAAATTACATTGAGCTTTTAGAGACAAAACCTGACTGTCTGGATTCTTGCTCCCTAAATAGCTTCTGTCTTCTATGCTGGGCAAGAAATCCCTTATTCCAAGTTTCACCCCTTTCTTTCGCTTCACTTCTCCTCTGCTCRTTGAACTGGAAAACTATGAGTACACAACGACGCAACTACAGGAAGGTGAGCTAAGAAAGTGGTCTGCAAATTGAGACGMGYGYCTAGAAARAGACGTGACTTTGCCWGCTGGTTTTGTTTTCATTGTCAAAGTTTGGATGTGGGTTTGTGATCCGCAGCTGTGGGAACGTGATTTGTGTTGGAGTCGCTGCACTCTTAGGCAACAAAAATACCTAAAGCAACGTTGCCGCAACCGACAGATCTAAACAGCAGCGACTCATAACTGACAAAATAATGGCTGTAACAATRAAAAGAAGACCCCACCTGTAATTAACCCTAATCAACATAACAATTTAGTGGTTTTAGCCTCCAGTGTGCATTTACCCACAAAATTTAGCTCTCTTTTTTTCTCTCTATTGCAGCCACGTGACTGTGCATRTTTAACCCTGACTGTGTGAGTAATGAATATTTGATGGAATATAAGATCAAACCGAATGTAAATGTGCATCCAGGCCATGCATGCTCTGTATGTTTCGCACAGCGTGGGGGCTCATGCGATGCGATGGTGGGCATCTGATCCAATTCTTTAGATCTGTGGGTGCTGGACTTCGTGCCCACACASCAGAACACCAAGTCTGCCCATGGGCCCCTACCCCACTCGACAGGGAATTAGCATCGCATTCAGTCCTCTCTGAGCTTCATTCATCGCTGTGACAGTCTATTCTCAGAGGTGTATGCTTCTTTATCTGTTGTGGCCTTTGTGTGTGTGTGTGTGCGTGTGTGTGTTTGTGTGACTGCCTGCTATAATAAGCCTCTGTCTCTCCTCCCTCCCGCCAGCCTTCAAGTTCCACTTCTCCGAGTGATGCGGGTGGAGGAGGAAGTGACCTATATAGGCTGCATCGCTGTCTCTAGTCTGCTCCAGCTTCCTGCATCTCAGCTGTGTGTGTGTGTGTGTGTGTGTGTGTGTGTGTGTAATAGAGAGAAAGAGAAAGTGTGCAGTGGAACGGGTGTATGAATAATTCAGCGGATGCCTCAACACGACCGCCTTCAATAAAACCATCCCCCTTAATGAGTCTTAATGACAGCCACGGCGTTGAGACAATCAAAAAAGGGAGAGTGTGTGTGTGTGTGTGTGTGTGTGCGTGTGAAAGCAGCGTGTGGGTGGGTATGAAGAGGGAACATGGATTCTGGAATAACTGCGCTCATGTGTTGCAGAGCCGTCCGCCCGCTCTCTCTGCCTTTGCCCCAGGCTCTGTCAAGGTTGCCCTGGGTAATACTACCTGAGACTTTGAAAAGAACATGAAAGCCGACTTCTCAGCAGGGGAGGTGAGACGAGAGGCTTGCTGGGGTGGAGCAGTTGAGGAGGCGAGCAGCAGCAGCATCCTCACCTCCCCTCAGGTCTTCGGGCGTGTTTGTGGGTTTCAAGGCCCAGAATTACTTCATCCTTCCTCTTCCTCTCAATGTTTACAGCATCACTCCTCCCCCCACCCTTCGACCACCTGATCATACTGACTGGAAAARTCCTCCTTTACTGAAGTTTTATTCTGTTTTAAAGAGTAGGTTTTACAGCAAATGACTATTTCTGTGTTTGAAGACTAAAATTTGTATACCAGAAGTGCTTTGCAGCTAAATAACTATAAAACTTGACAAACTGTTAAAAACCCAAAGTAGAAAAATGCCAGCTGAAAAGGGAGCTTAAAACTAAGAACAGCTAAAAGTAGCTAAAGTTTGGCTAAAAAAGACAAAAAATATTATATGAAAACAGCTCTTGTAAAAATTACCAATGCTCTCCTCGTGGCTGCTGTTTCTGGACTTTTTTTCAGTTCTCATCCTCCTCGATCTGAGTGTGGCGTTTGATGCAGTTTCCCACACTCTTCTCATTGACAGACTAGCATCCATAAGAATTTCTGACATCTCTAAATTGGTTTAAATCTTATCTTGTCTTCAGTTTACTCAACTCAAAACATTATCTTCCGAACTCTCCTCCCTTTCCTATGGTGTACCCCAAGGCTCAGTCCTTGGACCCCTACTATTTGTCATCTATCCTCCCTCTCGGCTACATATTTCATAAACACAACATACTGTTTCATTGCCATGCAGATGGCACCCAGCTCTACCTTTCTGTTAAACTCATCTCTTCCTCCTATCTGCCTCTCTTGCTGCCTCCAGGAAATAAGGTCCTGGTTCTCCAATAACTTTTTTAAGCTTTAACAGTGACCCAAACAGAAATCTTACTTGTTCGCACCAAATCCACCCTCTCCAAGACTAACAATTTTTTCCATTTACATTGAAAATGCACTAGTTTCTCTGTCTCCACAGGTTAAGAGTCTGGGTGTTGTCTTTGACAGAACTTTATTTCCCACTCTCATGTCAATAATGTTACTTTCACCTACATAACATCTGTCGCCTGCGTTTATCCTTTACACCCAACAATACAACCATTCTGGGTCACGCTCTGGTCACATCTGATTACTGTAATTCATTTCTCTTTGGTTTAACAGACAAACTCATCTAGTTGTTCAAAACTCTGCTGCTTGTATTATCACCAGAACCCCCTCCATTTGTCATATAACACCAATCCTACAGCAACTACACTGGCTTATTGCATCATCTAACATCCTCCTTCTTATATGTCCTCACTTCTTCATGCCTACACCCCCACCTCTAATCTCCTAATCTAGATCCTCCACTTCCTCCCAACTCATCATTCCTTCTGCTGCTCGCCTAACCACCTTGGGGTCAAGAGCCTTCAGAGC
>NW_013952404.1:2287353-2294846 GCF_001266775.1 Austrofundulus limnaeus | reverse complement strand
TATAGATATAGATATATAGATATAGATAGATAGATGGTATTATATGCTTCCATATCAAAATTATTAAGAATTAAGAATAATTTCTAAATTAGAGGGGTTGATGTCAGGTGAAAACTGACGAACACTTAAATTAAAACATTAGCCAAGGTTCCCTTCAGCATTTCTCTTAAAATACTTAAGATATTGTTACAACTTGTATTATTAACTGAAAAAAAAACATTGACTGCTAAGATGAAGGGATGAAAGTGGTTTAGATACTGAGGAAGTTTGAACAATTCTAGTTCATTTCACTGCACACAATCGGAAAAGATCATTTTGATTTGACAGCAGAGAGAAATTRGATCTTGTGTCTGTGATGTTTTACTCAATGTCCGTCCTTTTATTTCATACTTGTAAAATCAAGTGTGCGTTGTTATTAATGTTTTGTTCCTATTATCTCCCAAAGAAACYGTCTTACTTCTTTTTTTCATGCAATACATAATTACAGGGCAGTGAAAATTTTTTGATACCACATTACCTTTTTTTTCTTTTTACAAATTTCTACCTTAAGCTTCGCTTGGTCTTTTTATTTGCAACCTAACAAACTTTTCTCTATTTTGTTGTAAATTTCAAATGAATGTGTTCAAGAGTTTAGCACATTTTTGTTGTCTAAATATAATGGATTTGTTTTTGCATTGTAGCCATGCAAAACAGATGAAGCATACCTTGCAAAGTAATAAAACTCTGAATTTGAAATATCCAGTTTTTCAGCTTTCTACCTGTTTTAGTTATTCTTATTCAGGACGTAGTTTAGTTCTTTTCAAATGTGGTTGAAAGGAATATGAATGAGTCGTCAGTGTCTTACCTGTAATCTCAGTTTGAGAGAAATTCTGTGAAAAGTGGTGGCTGGTCAGTAAAGGGCGCTAGGGCGCTGCCCCTCTACTATTTTTTGAAACACAAAAAATATAAAAATAAAATAAATTAAGTTTTTAGAAAAAATGTATATAAGTTTTTAGATATGCAAGATAAATCTTTTATCGTTATTGACAAACTTTCATTTCGCTCATCCGGTTCAATCCAGGGCGGAGACAGATTCCTGCAGGACCAAAGCCAGTTTTCTGAAGCAGCCCTGAAGACCACCACAGAGGCTTGCCCAGTGCTGAGCAGGACCAAGCTGGAGCTTCATTTACAACCTGGATGAGTTCAGGAGCTGCAATGGTGCTGTGGCTCTGTACCAGCTCTTCATGGGGAAAAACCTGCAGGACACCTCGAGACTGACAACTCCTCTGACCACAGCTGAATCTGAGAGGAGCTTCTCAACACTGAAGAGAATCCAGACTTTCCTCAGGTACAACATCACATCTCRCTGCACTGACCATGTATGGAGGAAAAAACTTGTTAAAACATCCCTGACTTTAACCAGAGTCATGAAAAAATTTGCTTCTCAGTTACAGAAAGGCAAAATTTATGTACAACAAGCAAAATATTACATGACATTCTACTGCTGTTTATGTTGTTTAAAATACATTTTTTTCTATAAATTCACTGGCGTGATATAATTTAGTACATGTTTGCTTAATTTTTGAGATATGTCTGTTTGGAAGTTGTAGCCACCCCTGGAGAAAAATCCACAGCTGCCACTGCCTGTGAATATCAAACTTACCAGCTATGGAAGAGGGGACTTTAATTTCCAACATCTTTGATGAATTAAAACTTTTCTCACTTTAACAAAACTGTTAAATATGTGTAGATTTCTACACATTGTCATTTTTCCTTAAGGCACATGTTTATTTTTGTTGCAATGTTCTAAATCAAACAGTGACCGTGTTGTACAAATGAACTCAGCCAAGCTTTTAAATCATGTGCAATTACAAAATATAAAGCTTTTTTTAAGCAACGTGTTTTAGTTTTGAAATATATATCTACAAAACAATATATTTTCTGTTAGTGAGTAGAAACAACTTTTGAAATGATTTTGTATGACACTTTTACAGCACAGAAAACACTCTTGTTTGTCGCAGAATTAGTCTGTCTGAAACAAAGAATTTTATAAGCCCRTTTAATTGTAAATACATTTAAGATTGCACTGGATTATAAACAGTCAGAAAAAGATACTCTTTAGAATTTAGTTGACTATCGTGGCAACCATGAATAAATTAAAGAATTGCATTAAAATAAATTTTAAAAAATTACAAACAAGGAGTTAGTAAAACATGTTGGATTTATCAGTGAGAACTTATTAATTGTATAACAAATTACAGTTATACAAGAACCAATCAACAAGTTTTAATGGTAAACAACATTTTGGTGTCAAATTATTGCTACTGTTGTATAGAAATGCTACAGTATCACTTTCAAAATTGTGTAAAAAGGCCTTAATGAATTTTTTATTCTTTGATCAGATTCATTTTTCTTTATTAGACACAGAAGCAAGTTGACAAATGAAGTTTGATCATCAACTTATTTCCAACTAAAACATCACTTCCAGTCCTCTGACCAGGCCTGTTTGTGTTTTTTTCACCCTGTCTGCAGCAGACAGCGCTTCACTATGAATTGTTCCACACAGAAACCACAGATGCCCCTGTCAACACCAACACTACAGCAGATGTAAGGGCCACAGCTGGAACACTCGTGTCACTGCCCAAACAGCTGTCCCACCAGAGGAGGGAAGTCTCCCCAGCTATGATGGATGACTCAAACAAGTTTCCCCCACCAACCCAAAACAACTTCTGAACTTCTCAGTTCCAGAACAAAGCTGCTACAAATAACCTGGTAACACATGCACCCCAACGGTTCAAGTCTTCGTGCGGGAGATTTTTCAATAACTTCACTTMGACTGTTTTGTTTTTCTTTGACGAAAAATCTGAAATAACAGGAATTTTATTAATTTTTTCTCAAATTTATCCTACAGTGTATTATTATTTTGATGCAGAAAATGCCCCCAACTGGTTCTAAGGAGCGAAAGCAGAATAATTTGTTGATATTAAATGACATGGAACAGGACCAAAAAGTTGTGCTACAGAATTTCCTTGAACATGCAGCCTTATAAAAGACATGAGAATAAAATGTCAGTTAGCCAACCAGCTGTGGAAGATAATTATTGTGTTTCTCATGCTTTACTGCTCACCTGTCTCACTCCTACAGGTTCAGCGTTGGATTGGAGGGAAAGGAGCGAACGGTAGGCCTCCTCTCTTCTCTTTATTTGTGGCTGAATGTTTAGTATGCTCAGCTTCCTTTCCTCTACAGCCYGTTCAAAGGAACTTGCAGCTAAGAAGAAAAGAACTTCTGCTTCTTGTTTCTCTTCAGGAACTGAGCCTGTGATCAGTCTWTGGCCGCATGAGGTGATGCTCCGTTTAGCAAACTTCCGCTAAAGGTAAGTGTTTCTCACAGATAGGTGGGATAAAATGTTCTCTGAAACACACTAGATTGTAATATAAAATACTAAGTATTGATAAATATTAGATATCAAAAGATTTGTGCCCTGATGAATGATGAGTATCGCTTAGACAAAGAAACTATGTTTTTCTAGAAAGCGACAGAAACCAGACATGTTTGGGCTTTAATGTTAAAGGGATCCCCGATTAGTTTTAGCATTAGACTTTATATGATAAACATATACTTTAGCTGTAAAATAAAGACTGTAAAAATACTGTAAGATGTTCAGTTTTTATTATTTTTAAACTAAAAGTTTAAAAAATATGCTACACAGATGGGGCCATTTTATTTACATGCAAAGCATTCTGGGTAAATGATGACATCAACTAGGTCCTTGCTGCGAGGCTGCTAGCGAGCTATAGCCACCCTGAAGGTTAACGTCGGACAATATCTGACAATTGGCTCTTTTAAATGAAACCAGAGAGCGTTGACAGAGARGAGAAGGTAGAAATGACTCAACCTGTAACTGAAAATATGGATGGAGGACCTTAGTTTAGCTTGTTTGTCGCGCTAGCGTCAAGCTAATACATATAAGGCAATATAGCGTGAGGGCTAGCGCAAAGGCTAACAGGCTTAGCTGAGGTTTTTCTTCCATGAAGCAGCTCTGTTGTCCTCCATCCATATTTTCAGTTACAGGCTGAGTCATTTCTACCTTCTCCTCCCTTTCAACTCTCTCTGGTTTCATTTAAAAGAGTCGATCATCAGATATTGCCCAAGATTAACCTTCAGGGTGGACATAGCTCGCTAGCAGCCTCGCACCGATGACCTATTGATGTCATCATTTACCCAGAATGCTTTGCGTGTAAATAAAATGGCTCCGTCCGTGTTAAAATATATTTTAAAAAATTTACAAAACTAAACAGCCTACAGTATTTTTACAATCTTTATTTTACAATTAAAATAGATGTTTATCAAATAAAGTTTAATGTTACAACTAATCGCGGATCCCTTTAACGTCTGAAGCAATTTTTATAACAATGTTTGAATGTCAATTTTTCTTTCTCTCTGCGGTTATACAAGAAGCACAAATAAATTGTCTTTCTTCTCCTTCATTTCTCTTTAGATTAGAGTTATTGTCATGAAGCAAACTATTTGAATTTCGCTCTTGTTTTCCATTACATTGACAAACCAATACTTCTCTTATGTCATTTTTCCTTAAGCTTTACAACRTATTTTTTATATCAACATGTTTATTTTCCTGGCTGATGGTTTTTCTGTTTACCTGGCAGTGATGGAAATTTTTTTAAATTATTATTTTAATCCCAGCATCCACAGTGTTGCTCTTAACCCCCTTTATGAGCGCTGTCAGAAAGTTTTAGGCTTGTGCGAAATGATTTAGAGCAGAACTTGTATACAGAAAGGCTATTGATCCTCTGCTCTCTCTCCAAAGTCCTCCTTAAAAATTCACACTGCCAAATGAACACACATAAACGTCCCCTGGAAAAGCCTTTGTTAAAGCACACACACAGTCGCTAATGGCTGATGATTTAATGAAGGTTTTTTTTTTGTTGTTTTTTACGCGTTCTAGCTTTACTTATTAAACGTGGTACTTGGATGCAAAAGGTGGTTGTAAATCAGCAGTTGAAGACACGGGCAGTGCTGGACAAATGTCAGACTCGATGAATGTGTTCAACGCCTGGAAACCTGCGCCGGCTGTTATTTTAGGGAAGAATTTTAAGTCTTCCAGCGAGCTCTGCCTGTGATATTGGCAATCTCATCTGTGTTAACCTCACCCGAAAATAAGTTTCATCTTCCACCAGGAGTGAATAAATAGAAATATCAGGATTCACCACAGCACACGGCGCTTCCTATTGCACAAAGTGATATCTCCCTCTACACTGTATTCCAGCGCTGCAAAATTCCATTAGGCTGCTAAAATGACTTGTCCTGCTGCAAAAGGTGGTGTCCATTTGCAGATTCTATCATCGACCGGGAGCTAACCTCGGTTTTCTTGAAGCGTACACTTCCACACACGCCCGCACACCCTCATCCTCAGCTTCGGCCAAGGCCATAATGATGTGCGATGTTCGGATGTTACACGAGTTTCTTTAGAGGACCAGATGGTTGTAAAGAAGCGGCCTAATGGTCCAAACACCCTCACGTCCATTAAACACATAGGAACCGGCCACGGTCTGCATCACAGTAATGATCTATAGATATCAACACTACTCCTGTTGCTTGTCTGCAATTGGAGTCCTGGAAAGAACGCACATGTATCACTGCAGGTTGCTATTAACCCTCATCACTTCACCTTGTCTTGGGAAATCACACATGTTCTTTTAATCAGCGCTGCAGCTATTTGTGCTACTGTGAGCAACCATTAGGCTAATTTTAACCTAAACAAAAGCCATTATAGGGCTTTTAATCTAATTATCTTAATGCTCCAGTCTCATGATTTCTTGTTCGAGCYGACCTCAGCAGACACTTACATATTGTCAAAATGTAACTCATTATGAGCAGACAGTTCCAGGCTTCCTGTGACTTTCACAATGCATTCAAAAGGGTAATTGTGTGCTGTTCCAGTGACGTTGCCTAAAAGGTATATGCAGCACTGTGGAGATATTATCATCGCTGTGCAGCTTTTGGGATCATATGCAGCACTTTAAATGGATTAACCTTTTTTCCCCTCCTGTGTGACGACATATCACTCTGCATCACCATGTCTCCTATTTTGGCTCTCCCTCCCACCCTCTTTTCACAATCTGCTCTTCACACCCACTCTCCGTGCATCTTATCTCTCTTCCACCTTTTCCGCTGCTTCCACACTTTTCAACCCCTTCCCCATGCAGAAACCCCTCACGCTTCAGGTTCAAGGTGATAACAAAACATGTCGGGGCCAGTCGAGGTTGACATCCTTTCCTGTCATACGTGGTGAAGGGGGATCAGAGGCCTTCAAACCAAGTTCGACWTATCCAAATATTTAGATCAACTTTAAACATTTGTGTGGTTCTGGAGTTGGAGCCAGAAAACTAGACACTTTCATGTAGCAGAAAAAAAAACAGTGAGATTAATGAACTTATCAGCATCACTKCTACATCATTAAAGCATGAGTAGATGTGACAATTGTTTACTTCATTAAATTAACGTGCCGCAGGTGTGCTCGTTATTAACACATGRAAGTCTCATTCTTCCAGATGCAATCCCAACTGTTTGAAATGCTTTGTATGCTAAATAAGAAACACAAATAAAATGTTATAATCCAATGAAGGGCTTCTTTTAAACGTCAAAAGTACTTCTTGCCACKCAGGGTCTAAAAATAAATAAAATATGGTTTAAGCTGGTCAATCTATTTGATTATCCTCACAAATTTTTATAAAAGTGATACAGTATAAATTTGAACATAAAAGAATAGTTTACTGTAATTTGGTGAACTGATATGCTATGAGCAATCTGAAATGAGTAACTTATTTTGTAGTTTATAGTATTTAGAGGATGCGTTACTGGCAAAAAGTTATACAACACCGTAATTTTTTCATGTATTTAATTTGAAAACCAGGCAGCTCAAGTCCAGTGAACAGCTTGTAAAGCTACAAAGGTAAGTGCTGAACTGCTAGAGGTTTAACAAAGGTAAGGTTCCCCAAAACTGAAAGTCGAGGTGTCTGTGAGTCTGGTTTCCTTCACCATCACAGTGCACTCAGAAACTGCAGGAAACTCTGATGGGACTCAAGGCCCTGTCAACATATGACTATGAAGTTTGGAAACATCTAGATTGAAGATGGAATTAAAAATCAACTGGAGGCTTATGTTAGGCTTATTTTACTGTAATGCTAACAAACTGATCAAATATCTAACTTTTATTAGTCATTTAGTGGGAAAAAAACATTTCATAAGTTGGCGTGAGTTGTCTAAAATGTCATGGTATGACAGGGTCTTCACAGACACCTTGACGTTTAGTTTTGGATAACCTTACGTTTTGTTTAAACCCCTTATTCAGCTCACCTTTGTACACTTTGAAATTGTTCACAGGACTTGAGCTGCTTGGTTTTCAAACTAAAAAACTGGAAAAATGAGGGTGTTTTATAACTTGTGACTGTGTGTGTGTGTGTGTGTGTGTGTGTGTGTGTGTGTGTGTGTGTGTG
>NW_013952404.1:2281089-2285687 GCF_001266775.1 Austrofundulus limnaeus | reverse complement strand
CCTGAATTTCGTACATTTTCTAAAAATGGTTAATTTTACCTACTAGGGTCAGGGACAGGATGTCTAAAGTGAACTTTGCGCATTTTATACACTTTCTGAACATATGACAACAGCTTCCGCCCCATCTCGTCAGTAACTGACGTGAGGGGGGTACCCCGCGCGTCAAAATCGGACGTAGAGGGAACCTTGCAAAACGTCAATATGTGACGAGTTGGGAGTGAGAATGGGTTGGAAAATTAAACAGCAAATAGCACCAAGACCCCAAATAATAAAAAACAAACACCATAACCCATGAGATTGTCAGGTCGTTCTAGTCCAAGTCACTGAACTCTCTTTAAGGATTCACCCTCCTGATAAAGAGGGATCCTTTTAGAGAAGTTTGTCACTCGCCTGAATGTAAATGAAGCTCATTCAGGGCGAGTTTCAGATCACGTCAAAGACTCATAATGAGGCTGATCGAGGAGAAAGTTAATAGCAGGCACACAGAAACACACAATAGTTGGTGTGGATTGCACGAAGCATCCAGCATACTTACAAACACACACATTAATGTGCCACCGTGTGTCTGTCGCAGTCACTGCGGGACACTGCAGCACGTTTGGGCGGGGTAGGATTTTGGATTTAATTGTTTTATGGGAGAGTGACATGGCATGATAAAAGCTTTTTGGTTTCTCTCTCTCTCTATCTCACACACACTCACACGCTCGCGTGCGCACACACACACCACCCCCTCACTCCAGCAGCCCCTCTAGCATGGTACTGAGTGTGACAGTCTATTACAGACTCTGGGTAGGGCCCTGAGGAACACATATGGGCAGAAGATAACACATAGCAGTGGAAGCGGAGAGCTGCACAAGCTGCCGGCAAGTGCACATGTGTGATGACGGGCGTGTGTGCGCGCGCACTCAGAGGTGTTAATCCTGTGTTAATCAATGACTGTGCTGTGCTGATGCTAGCAGGGGTGCAGATTCATGCACATGGCTGTGCGTTTCCAACGCTCTCTTATTATCTCTGCACCTCGGTCTCCCCTTGCCTGCTCTGTGTAAGCAAGCAGAGGAACAATAGGAGGAAAGTAGGAGTGAGCAAGGTGAAACTCAGACATGGAATTAAGTGTGTTATTACTCCTGGGACAGGATTCAGAGGCTGGAGCCCGCCAGCAGTCTGCACTCGCTGTTTTGGCTAGAGATAAAAAAAAAATTGTGTAAATTGCTAAATTACTGAAGTAGTCGTGTAAATAAAACCCAAAAGTAAATGAAATGGAAGCGATTTAGGACTACTAAAGAGGGGGGGAAATATTGATGTGATGAAAAAAAAAATCTATTGATCTGTTTAAAAGCGATGTTCCTCAAAGAAAGATTAGAAGAGATTTGCATACATCTCCCTCTCCAGAGCAGGATATTATTAAAGCATTTGGCAAATCTGGAGAAGTTTCACTGTGTTAAAAACAAGGGGGCCAGCCTGAACTGGACAGCTATGATCTTTGATCCCTCAAGGGGCACCGCGTCAAGGACCACCATGCCTCATCAGCTGATAGAACCACAAGGAATAACTTGAAAAAACAATGTTTGTCAAAAATTTGAACTAAAAATATAAAAAATATGCTCGTAAATAGCTTGTCAAAAATTAAGCATTGTGTTAAAGTGTCTGCGACATACATATCCTTCAAATACAAAATGTAAAAGAAAACATCTTTATATTTATGAAACCTGGCACAATACACAATTTTACCCATTTTGCCACATAACTTCTTTTGGCTCAGCAAAAGTGAAACAGGAAGTGACATCAAAGGGAAACACTGTAAAAACTCTGTTTTTTTGTTTACTAAAAAACGTTATTTGAACTCCGACTCTTCGTCTCTTTGTTAGTGACTCAAAATAATCTTAAAAATATATCAAATTCTTCTCTWCAGTCTGTTAGCCATTGTAGYTTMMATGCAGACATTCCCCTTTGACATCACTTCCTGTTACTTCACATGGGAATATCAAAACAACTGCTCATCTCAGCTGCTTAAAATCTCTTTCACATTTTTTTTATCAATGATATCTTACCAAAAATGCAATCATACTAWTCGCAAAAATTTGATGTCACAGGCACTTTAATGTTGTCCAGAGGCAATGTCAACTTTTCAGGCTCAGGGAAATCTGTGGAGGACCATCAGTGGATGATGGATWGGCGTCAGATGAGTCCATTTTCCAGATTTTTTCTTGGAAGAAATTTAGACTTGAGCCTAATGTAACCAAGGTTTCTGTAGCAAACCCTCAGAGAATAAGATACTGAATGACTTTCAAAGATCTTTAGCAATTTTCACTCTTTTCCTTTTCCTTCACATGGCTATTATTTTTAATTATCTCATTAAATAAGCATTAAATAAGGTGGCCTTGGACCATTTTTCCTCCTTTTTACTGTAAAGTTAGGGATAAARGAAAATTCTGCGCACACCATTTTAACAGGTTTGATCCCAAAAAAAAAAAAAAGAGGACACATCAAGCGATAAACAACACCTAGTCTTCAGGTGATTAGCACATAAAAAGGCCATGATGAGTTTTGATCAACATTCTCCGAACATCCTTCTGCTCTAATGGATCCAGCCCCACCCACCACTGCCTGCAGTTGATCAATTAGAGAGCCATTACAGCGAATGTCTTCCACGGCTCCCAGCAGCTCCGATCAAGCAGTGCAGTCCACTTGCTGGTCCCACACCAAATGAACTTAGAGAACAATCTGAGAATCAATTCCATCACTTAGCCAATTAGACAATAGGGAGACAGACGCCCATTACCGTAAGAACCAGTCAATAGTCGGAGCCAGGGGCTGAGGCGGGCTGTCTGGTCTCGTAGAGTCACCAGGGGTTTGTGTGTAGCTAATGGARGGAGAAAGAGGGCGGGGCCAATAAGGCGTTTTGATTGACAACATGCACGCGACTCTTATTGACAAGGCGGGGATGTTGTCGATGCTGAGAGCTGTGACAGACAGAGCATTGTGCTGTTGGACAGACAGACACTGGGATCAAAGATGGAGGCAGCAGGCAAGTCACCAGTTGACTTTCCTCACTTTACTTTGACACGTCTCCTTTCACACTTTGGACAGTTAAAGTGCTTGATTCAGAATGGATCGAAAAGTTCTCCAAATTCATTTTGTGGCAAATTACATTTGTTTTTTTGTTTTTTTTTTCTCCACGGTCTTGAATTATTTAGAGGCTTTTGTTTCATGACTCTCTGTCATAACACCCATTATGAATGTTTATTAGTGCACCCATTAGTCTTAAACATTGATGCTGAAATAAAAGGTCTAAAWTGTTAATTAATAAACAACAGACATTAAAATGTTCCATAAAACTGTCAAGTTGTGAGGAAAAGGCTCCTAATAACATACATTAAAATGATTTCCAATAAAAGCTGTCATATTACTGCCAAAGTGTTGAGGTTATTTATATTCAAATAGCACGCCATTGTCTTTATGGTGAAAACAATGCACCTGTTTAGAAACCTGTGTCCCATTTGCGAGCAGCTAGATGAATGCTCGTTTTTGATTTGGTTGGATAAATTCAGTGTCCTGACAAAATCTGGCAAATTACTTCTGATTTTATAAAAGATGGAAATGATTGTAAATGGCGCAAAGCTTGAAGTTCTTTCTTAATTTAAAAGAGGTGAATGCAATTTGTAATAATTGGCACAGRAATTTCCAGTTATCAAGAGCAGCTCTCTCTTCAGATTTGCTCCAGGAGTTTTATGTCTGTTAAACTTATATTTTCTGTACTTTTCTTTCTTGCACAAGCTATAGTTTACGTATATTAAAATGTYTCATACTAACAGATTTAAGAAGCATACATTAGAAACATGTTTTTATGTTTGTTTTTTATGGGGTTGCCTAGCAGTAAGTCTAATTTCAAGCTTAAAATTCATATTGAAAWAAAGAGAGAGAAAGCATGCATCTGTTGCTGGACTCTTTTATGCACTGGATGCCTCATGTTTACAGATGTCAGTAATCTTCAGGTCTATTATGCTCCAAGCTTTAGGAGGCAGATCTTGTGCTGAATAGTCGAGCTGCTTGTTGATTGTGTTACTCCACTGGCACAGCAGTGTGAAGGTGTCKCTGTAGCCTCGGGCTAAGATGCCCTCAGGGGTGAGATATCCACTTGGGATTACCGCTGACATCTTCTCTTTCTCCCTGCTTCCCTCCCCGTCGCCACATGACATCTATTCCTCCCACCTTTATTCTTCACAGTTCCCAGAGAGAGATTGGCAAAACATTTTGTGAGTGTGTGTCAACCAAACGCAAGGTGTGCCCCTATTCTGTCGAAATCAGAACAATTGTGTTGCTGTATCACTTGCAGATCTCTTGTATATTTGGGGTTACAGGACTGCTTTAGACACCGAACAAAACAACCGTCCCTATAAGGAAAGGAGAGCATAACTCGGGGTCAGTGGTGACTGTCTGATGCCTTCGCCTTTTTCCTAAAATAGGACCCAACAAGGCTAATAATCAGAATAATTTAAACATATATATATACTATATATATATATATACTCGATTTCTGCTGCAACATTCGGATGGTAGGGTCAGAATTTGGCGTCAACAACATGAAAGCATGGATCCAT
>NW_013952404.1:2264952-2280883 GCF_001266775.1 Austrofundulus limnaeus | reverse complement strand
AAATTTAGAAACACTGACTGAGGTCTTTAAATGTTATTGATCAACATTATTGACACAGTTGAGGGTGAAAGCTGTGATTCATTTTATTCATATGTGTGTCGCTTATTTACAAGGTCACATGTGTCAAACTCAAGGCCTGCGGGCCAAATGTGGCCTGTGCGTGACTCCCATTTGGCCTGCCAAGGGCACTAAGTGACAACATTCTGCAGACAGTAAATATAGTCTTTTGTTGACTCTGAAGAACGTTTCATGTGTCAGCTGGGTTATTTTAGTGTTTTAGAATTAGCTTTTGCTAAATTTTTCATTGCATTAGTGCTTTAGAGTTAGGGGAYCTAAATATTTRAGTTAGTGCYTTAGGGTTAGTGCAACTAATAATTAAATTAGTGCTGCCCACCACTGTTGATTTGTTTCAACAGTGTTCACTGTTTCCTGTTAATGATTAAATTAAAAACTAGCTGTAAAGTGGCCAGAGGTGGGWCAGTGGATGCTCTGATGTTGTTTCCTGCACATCTTAACAAAAACGATTTCTGGAGATGTTGATTTGTCACATACTTATTATATTTTCCAAATTGAAAAGTGTTTTCAACATCTCCAACTGGCTCCTCAAAATGTTAACAGAAAAAGTTTGTTTAGCAAAAAATCAAGGGTGAGTGTAAACAAGACCTGAAGATATCAGGACGACAATCTGCAGTCATATTGTCTGTTTCAACCTGAAAACCATAAAGTGTTGAGGATCCACTAACAGAATGTGTACGTCCTCCAGAGCGGCAAGGTACAGAAGTTCGTCTTTAGAGCAAATACGCAAGCAAAAAGTAACAGGAGTTCGAAAACAAAACTTAAAATTAAGAGAATTTAACAAATAAAACAAGGACAGCAAGGACATTGCTGCAACTTTTYGAAAGAAAGAACTCCAGTAAGTTTCCAGGTTTTGGCAAAGTGCTCCAACTATTCAGGACTGTAACTAATACCAGCCGAGAACTATCTTTCTTTTGTTTTTTTTTTTTTCAAAACTGGGTCTAGTTAAAAATAGAGCTCCAATGTGAGCCAAAACAGACTGAATCACCTGTTTGTGAAGTCCATTCAACATGATTCACTGCAAACCTGATTTTACAAGACTGATTCAGGACTTCTCTGTAAAAAAAATAAAAGAAAAAAGGGAAGAAAAACCTCTAAAGATAGACAGTTTTATTTAACACTGTGTTGCTGTTGCATAACACTACTGGTGCTGACTATTGCTGGTTTTATTTAGTCATGAAAGTAGACAGACAAATCTTAAAATAACAGTCGGGTTCCACAGTYACCTCAATCCTTAATTCTTCTACCATGTTGAGACTACAGTCAGCAGGTCCTGATACTAAACCCACGCAGTCAAAAGTCATTTCCTGTATCTGTGTCATGTTTTCATTCTGCCTCTGACCCATTCCTTCAGCATGACAGGGGCAGGTCTTCAATCTAGTCCTTCTACTCCTGTAAGGTGACAGGATATTTTGATCCATAATCTTAAAAGAAAAGATTTGACATTTGAAAAATTCAGTTTTAAGATGATTTGTATTTGAACTTGGTGAGACCCGACACACCTCTTAGCAAAATACAGTCAAGCTCGAATTTTCGTGGGAAAAAAAACACAAATATTGAATGTRGTCCAGAAAAGAGTGTTTTGGATAGAATTGTAAAGCGTTAAAAACCAAACGAAAACACACGGGAGCTAAACGGTTACACAGAACTGTACAGAACACGGTACTGTTAGAAGAAATGCTGTGCTCCGGGCGGTGGGCACTGCTCATGCATCCCGTACAGTACTGTACTGAATTGTAATATTTTATAGAACAGAATTTACGTTAATATTTATGTTACAAAATTAGTAAATTATGTTGTTCTTAATAATTTAGCTTGAAAACTCACAAGAAAGCTTGAGAGAAAAAAGAAATTGGCGTTCCTTACTGTAATGAGTTTTTGTTTCGTTTTGTTTTCAGCAAGATTACCACGAACTAAGATTAGGTTCCATGAAAATATCTGTGAAAGACTGAGTTTGCAAACTGTGAAAACACAACTTTGCAGGGCTTAACTGTCACATAAAAGTCCATCATAACATTATGTATAATATGAGGTTACAATTTTTAACTCTTAGTGCATCTTAGTGCATCAACACCAATAGCTATTATTAAGAAACGGTAATAACGTATATCAAGTCCAAGCTAAAGGGCAAAATGCTTAATTTAGAAACTGCGTTGACTGTTTTAAACTCATTAACAGGCAGACGTCATTTGTATTTACAGTTAATGCTTGTGGCTACATCAGTGCACAGCAAGAACATTTGATTTTAAAATGCAGATGTGAATTTATGGTTTTCTTGTGTTTTTGAAATCCATGTAAACAYTTTTGCTCTGAGTGATTGGTCTTTTTCTGGAGACCACTTGCAAACAAAATGAACACTGCAAAAACTGTCCGTCTTATCAAGTTTTAAAATCTTATATCAGCCAAAAAGTCTTTTTGATCTTGTTTTGAGACTGATTTACTAAACATGAACTGATTGTGTAAGAAGAATAATCTTGTTTTCAGAAAATGTAAGATTATTTGTCTTGTTAGCCTGAAAATTTGACCCAAATTCAGTCAAAAATTTCTGCCAATGGAGTCAGAAAATTTTACTTGGTAAGATCCTTGAAATAAGAAAAAATTGAGTCAAATCAAGTATTTCAAGAATCTTACCAAGTAAAATTTTCTTACTCCATTGGCAGAAATTTTTGACTTAATTTGAGTCAAATTTTCAGGCTAACAAGACAAATAATCTTACACATTCTGAAAACAAGATTATTATTCTTACRCAATCAGTTCTTGTTTAGTAAATCAGTCTCAAAACAAGATCAAAAAGACTTTTTGGCGGATATAAGATTTTAAAACTTGGTTAAGTGGACATTTTTTGCAGAGAAGTTAATTTTCTTAAATATGAACATGGATTGAAATCTAAATGAAACGTTTGTTGAAAAATTTAGGATTATAGAAAATTTATGTCAAATGTCCTTGCTGACAGTCTGCTTCTGTCTGGACTCATTAATTACTTCAGATGTGTTTGATTAAAGGCATTAACTGAATAAAGTTGGAGGTTTTGCAGGCAATGCACTGGCAGTTTATTGACTTCCAACTATTGTCTTGACAAAACCATTCAGAGTCCACGCTGCTTACTRTAGAGACAAGTTAGTGAAAAATAACACAACAAATGCAGGCACTGTAAAGATAGACAGCCCAGTAAAAATGCTGCTTCATTACATCATTGAATGTCAGGAAAAAAAAACACGATTTCAGCTGTTCAAGAAAAATCCAAGATTTCTCAGCAAAGCGTCTCTCAGGTAGCCTATTTCCGACTTTTTGGAGTAGATTAAATCTTKTAGATTGTTGTGTCTATTTTTAAATCTCTGCTTTTGGCCTTTAGAAGTTCAGAGGTAATRGTATCAACTTGAAATTTTAAAGTCAGACAGTCTCAGCGCTGGAGCTGATTACATCCCAAAATGCTTTGAACTYATATGACGCTTCTCCCTTTCCGTATAGCATCTGCAGTGGGCAGGTTCAGCTGGATGCGGGAACATGTGGAAACAGCCTATCAAAGGTGGACTGAGTCAGGGACACGGCCCATAAGGAACCCCACAAGTTATTACCCCTCCTACCCAAGCCCATTTTGTCTTCATCAATTCTTAAACTCATAAGATTCCCCGCTGCTCTCCCTTCTCAAATTGTCCCATCTATCAAGCCGGGTGGTACTCTTTCTGCCTCGCGCTTCTTTCTCTCAGTTCTCCTGCTCTGTGCTTTCCTTTCTTGTCATTCTGAGAGCGACTGCAGATTGTCAAATTATCCTCAGGCATGAGCTTTTTTTTTTACAGGTGGTAATGACTACACTGCATTCCCCCACATGTTTTCTTTCCGTCTTTGCCTTTCCCATCTGTAACCCTACAACCCTTTTTATCCCAAGAATCTCTTCTTGCCTTGATCCTCCTCTCCATCTCACTTCATCATCTTCCCTCCACCCTTTGTATTCTTATCTCTCTCTTCAGCCTGTCCTTATTTTATCTCCTCCGATCTGCTGTCGCTGGACCAACTGGCCTTCTTTCTCTCTCCGTCTTCCCATCTCTTTCTCTCTAATTATGTGTGGAGACAAAGGCGTCTGATTCTCCCTCCTCCCACTCAGAGCTGTCAGGGCTGGTGCAGGAGAGAGTTAATTTCACACTTACTGCATGCTTTAATTAAATGGGGTGAGGTGAAAGGATGGAAGACTGAAAAAAAAAAGAAAAAAAAAAGAAAAAACAAGCAGGGATGCAGGCATTCTGTAACACAAAGGGTGGATTCTGTATGAGTTGTGAACATGCGTCATGTTTGTCGTGAACGCCTACAGGTATGTGCATACAGCCCTGAACAGGTGTGTGTGTGTGTGTGTTTGTGCGTGTTTTTATATTTTTAGCCGTGTAGGTGTGCGCCTCAACACATTGCATCGCTTTCCCTCCCTCAACAGCAGGATTGGGTTGTATTTTTAGCTGAAGGCTTTAATGAGGAATCAATAACATTTTAATAGGGATCTCTGCTCTTGGCAGCTGGTCTGTTGTTACTCATGTACACATTCAATACACAATATCTCATGTGAGCGTGCGCAAAAACAAACATGCACAAAGCTCCTGCATAAGGAAAGAATTTAAAAATGCACGCTGCTTGCTAAAATAATGGTGGAACCACCCAATATTGTCACATAATGTACGTTTTCATCCTCGCCTGCTGCATGTAAAAGCAGAGCATATAGCTCACATATCCCTCTTCAACCACCAGTGAATAAAATCTATAACGACACCAGCAGAGCTGTGAGTCACTTCTTTTGTTTCTTTCAGAGATCATGTGGCATGATTTTGTGAAGCAGAATCGTGTAGTTAAGGSATGCTGGTTTTGTTTGTGCGATCAGCACATCTGTGTTCAAATGTGTTGCAAGAAGATGGATGTTACAAAATAGGAAAGTGGCTTTATCTTTTTGATTTGTGCAGGTATAAAGATTACAAAAATGTGCTATATGATGATTTGATTGACATCGTAGCAAATAGTCTGATAAATGATTTACATGAAAATATCTACAGCAGGTAAGGTATTGACTGCTGATGGCAACTCCACCGAACCTCTCTTATAAACAATACGAATTTTTTAAATGTATTTTCCAGGCACACAGTTCAGTTTCACACCACAATCAAGTAACTACTACCGTCATGTTGTATACGTCGAAAATAAAGTTGACTTTGCATCATAGCCAACTGAAATTTGCCTCTGTCACTTTAAGAACCTCCAACTGTTTCCAACACTCCCACTTCAGCACAACTTCCCAACAATGCTTTGTTAGAGGGCGGGAGCTTGGCTGAGCACAGAGCTCCAGGGGAGGAGCTTTGCACAAATAGGAGGAGCTTTGTACCAGCAAGAGTTTAGGCAGCTCCACATGGCTACCACAGGAGATTCAAGGATTTCTCAAACGTGAATGAATGAGTCAAAGTAACTCTCTGGGTGTGTTTTTTGATGAGAGATTGACATTATAACATGATATAAAGCTAAGCTTTCATTCTTCATATAATCTTATTTATATGTTTTTAGACATTTAGGGGCCACTGTGGCAGAGTGGTTAGGGGAATCATCCTGTAACTGGTGAGTTGCCGGTTTGATCTCCCATTCCATCCATCTCGATCCTTGTGTCCTCAAGCAAGACACCTCACCCACCTGCCTGCTGGTGGTCAGAGAGCCCGATGACGCGATGCATGGCAGCCCCTCCTCTGTCAGTGTCAGTGTTGTATAAAGTACCACAAAGTGATGCTTGAGTAAAAGTACAAGTATATTATCAAAAATTACTTTGGTAAAAGTTAAAGTCTCCTTTAGGGATATCACTTGAGTAAAAGTCTTAAAGTATCTGATATTTTTTGTACTTAAGTATTAAAAGTATTGATTTAAAATGAGCAGTTAGAGTTTCTGTAATGACATTTATTAGGAGGTGACCTCCCTAAAAAAATTGCAGAAATGACTGTTGTATTAAAATGATTTATGTTAAATTTAGGATGCACTAGTCTAGCTGTTTCAGTTTATATACATATATAAAGGCTGCACAAAACTTTTCTCCAAAATGAAAATCTATCTGAGGGCTGCGGCTAAATGTAATAATATAATTCATGATATACAACTACTTCTTAAGTACAGTCCTTTTATTTAATGATTATGTCCTGCTGGAGTGTGACATGATTTGTTTGTGTACAAACTAATACCATATCAGAATTTTATATATTTATACTTCTCATTCAACCACAATTAAATTCACTCTGTCTAGGAGGCACAGCTTATGTGGATAGTTTTTATTTTTTACAATAACAAGCTGGAATGAAAACAAGCAAAAATGAAATAAAAGTAACAACTTTCTACTTCTTGTCTTTTTTTAAAAATGTAAGGAGTAGAAAGTACAGATAATTGTGTGAAAATGTAAGAAGTAAAAGTAAAAAGTAGGCTGAAAAATAATTACTCAAGTAAAGTACAGATACCCAAAAATTCTACTTAAGTACAGTAACAAAGTATTTGTACTTGGTTATTTTACAACTCTGGTCAGTGTGCCCCAGGGTAGCTGTGGCTACAATGTAGCTTACCACCATCGATGTGTGAATGTGTGTATGATGGAAGTGTAAAGTGCTTTGGAGTCTGTAGGGACTTAATAAAACACCACTTACTGTTTAAGCTTAATTTGTTTACGTTTTATTGCTGCTTTTATGTATTTGAAACATACTGAATATAAATCGCTGTATGAAATGTGCTAAACAAGACCATTTGGCACTCTATTTATAGTGGGAAAGTAAATAAAAGACCAGTGTCATAACTGGACCAAAGCATGTGATATTCTGTGGAAATTTAACAACAAACATAGGACTGCTGAGTTTGGACACTTTATTTTTTTCCAATAAATTAAATATAAAGAATTACCGGTAGTTGATACTAACATTTCTGCATGATTCTTTTCAGTGCTTGTGGGACCTGTGATGTAGAAATGTGAGTGCTGAAGGACACTGAGGAATAACTGGTAAGATGTGTTCTCCTTGTTATTTTAAATGAGGGCTGTTCCAGCGCAACACACTGAAAAATGGCACCAAAGATGATATGCACATCAGACACGGGCAACAGTTGCAACACTACACCCCCATACCTTACCTATAACACAAACCCGTCAGCCGGCAGATATTAGAATAAGCTCAGGGAGAGGCATGCTGATTCCAATTAGCAGTCTGTTGTTTCACACTGTGGGCGATGGAGCTTGTTATTCCAAGCATAGAGAGAGTCTGAGGAGCCACTGCTTTGTGGCTCCCACCGTGCAATCAGCCTCTATGACTCTTTCATACCCAGCAAGCACTGATTGCTACATTCATCTGGTGCTATTCTCACCCTGTGAGGTGCTGCAGAAGTACATTTGTTAAGAACCGTCGTGGACACCCATGGTACAAGGTACGAAATGGCCTGACATGAGGGCTGATGTCCTGCTGTCACTGAGAGCTATATGGCCGTAATGATGCTGGCAGAGAAAGGGTTAGAACCAGAGAAATAATCACAGCTTCTCTGTGCAATCATAATTTAGGATATGAGTACAAATGCTAGGCACTAATTATACGCCTTGATTAAAAATCAGGGAATTACAATGGAGGATTGAATTGCAGGCTGATGACGCTGATTCTTTGTTTTGCWCTCTGACTCCTCTGAGCATTGAAGGATGTGGAGAAGATTCCAGGTGTCGCATCTAAAACTGCTTGATTGTGTGCTTGTCAYATAATTGTGTTTGGTTGGGACAGATTGATCTTGAAAGGGAATTATTTAAACTGAAGCCGACTCCGGGGCTGCACAGAATCTATAAGTCAAGCCCGTGCAGACATACGGGTGGGCTTTTCAGATGACTGCTCGGTAATCTTTGAATTACTATTGTTGAGAATTATTAAAAAAAACATTCAATACCGTTTTTATTGGAGGAAATCAAATTCGACTTTATAAGGCTGAATAAACTTCTCAAAAAAGGCCGAGTCTGTCGGCTGGAAGCTCGTCACTCTGGAGGAAGTGTTTAAGGACAGAACTCATGACAACATCTGAGAGAAAAGATACAGAAGATCAGCTGCCTTCATTAAATCTGAAGTCCCCGACCAAGACTTAAAAAATGAATCTTCACACATTGCTTCCACTTCTAGCYATCAAATTAAATGTGCTATGATATAACTTGTGTAAAGCAGGAACAAATGCAGCATCTGAATCGAATTGTTATGAAAATTAAGCCATTTGTTACAAATTTATTTATTTATTCATTTATTTATTTATTTATTTATTTACTTTCATTGCACCAACATGATATAATCCAGCAATGTAACATTTTGACTTCTTTTTCTCAATTTTTTTTAATTTACTGACAGTGGTGGGCAGCACTAATCTAAAAAGTTACACTGCAAAAAGTGTCTTCCTAATCAAGTTTTAAAATCTTATATCAGCCAAAAAGTCTTTTTGATCTTGTTTTGAGACTGATTTACTAAACAAGAACTGATTGTGTAAGAATAATAATCTTGTTTTCAGAATGTGTAAGATTATTTGTCTTGTTAGTCTGAAAATTTGACTCAAATTAAGTCAAAAATTTCTGCCAATGGAGTAAGAAATTTTTACTTGGTAAGATTCTTAAAATAAGAAAAAAAATGAGTCAAATCAAGTATTTCAAGAATCTTACCAAGTAAAACTTTCTTATTCCATCGGCAGAAATTTTTGACTGAATTTGAGTCAAATTTTCAGGCTAACAAAACAAATAATCTTACACATTCTGAAAACAAGATTATTATTCTTACACAATCACTTCTTGTTTAGTAAATCAGTCTCAAAACAAGATCAAAAAGACTTTTTGGCTGGATTTAAGATTTTAAAACTTGGTAAGATGGACAGCTTTTGCAGTGTAGTTCCACTAACCCTAAAACACTGACCTAAATGTTTAGGTCCCCTAATTCTAAAGCACTAATGCACTGAAAGTTTTAGCAAATCTGATTCTAAAGCACTAAAATAACCCAGTCAACCATGAACATTCTGACAACATGAGTCACATGTTGTCATGTTGCTCTCTTAAGCCTTATTATTGACGTTCCACAGTCATATTTGAGTTCATATATTGTCAATATGTCACCTGGTGGATAAGCGACACACATATGAACAAAATGTGCGACAGCTTTCACCCTCAACTGTTAACATTAACGATCAATAACATTTACAGACCTCTGTTAGTGCTTCTAAATTTAGCATATACATTTAGCAAGTGCTAATCCACTAATACATTTTAAAATGAGCAAAAGCCGTAAAGCACTAATCAGGAAATTAGATCCCCTATTAGTGCTTTAGTTCGAAGAACTGTGCCCACCACTGCTTACTGATAACACTCCAAAACTACCTGCTCTAAAGAACGTGGGGTATGTGAGAAGTACCTTTGAAATATGATGAGTAAAAAAGTAAGAAAAATATAGTTTGTTTGTTTTTTCAGCAGAAGTGATATGTAGAAACAATTTATTTATGATTTGAAAAATGCATCCCCATTTCCTGGCAGTCTGTGGAAGTGCAGTTTCTGACCCATTAGCAACTGAGCCCTAAAGATCCCCTCCAGACATGTTCAAAGATATCAAACGATGCTTTCCTTTGATTAATAATTTGTATRTGGTGTTTTATTAAAAATAATAAAAACATCAAATATACCTGATTGAAATGTTGTAAAATTACTTTGCAAACCCAAGCCTCCATCGTAGAGGTTCTCCATTAATAAGTAATTGTTGTGATTTTGCATGCTTACAGTGAAACACTGAAACTGAGGGAAATCTGGCAAAAAATAAAAAAAAAAGTCTGCCACATCACATATCACTGTTGGGATGTATCACTGAGGTGCAGCTATTGCCAACTAGTTAAATAGACAAAGCTCCTTTTTGCTGGCTGTTTTTTGTATTAAAGGAGTCTGACAGCTGCTGGACAAAAACAGTCAAGAAGAAAATGAAAGGAGAAAAATGAAGGAAAAAAAAGGGAAGAGTGAGATGATAAATGAAAGAAAAATGGCRAAAATGAATGGAGAGGCTGAGTGGTCTGAGGTAAATAGGAAAGGAGGGATGAAATAATGGACAGGGAAGTGCGGAAGTGCTAAAGGCATCAATGGCAGATTAAATGCACTGATGGACTGAGGAAGACAAGGGGACAGGATGACTGGTGAAATGAGTGGACTGGGATGGACAGGTGGTAGATGGGCTGAGGGAAGTGTTTAAGAAAGGAATGAAAAAATATGTTATGGATTATGAAACAACCACCTGGAAATTGTGTTTTACAATCCAGAGAAGATAGTCAGCATGGTTAATAAAGAAAATGACAAAGATTTAAACAGATAAAAACCTGCACCTTGTTCAGAGTTGAACCAATTAATGATTAGATAAAGCATGTGTATGGACTCTTTTTAGACCAGGACACAGATACCAGGTTTGAAACGCTATTCTTGTTATCTAGCAAACCAAATATTACAGAAAACTGAAGAAGAGGATGCCGGGAGAAGGTTAGATCCAGACAGAAAGTGAGAGAGCAGCTGGAGGTTATTTCAAGACGCTTAATGCCATAGGACATTACCAATGTGAAAGGGTGCATCCAAATTGCGCCCCCCGTAGGACCACGGGAGTGTTGCTCCCCTGGAAGACCCCATGGCTCATTGAAAGGGGTCAGAAGCTTGGTGCTCTGCTCCATTTAGCAGCYTGCTCATGATGGATGAATGAAGGGAGGGTGTGTTATAGAGAGGGGAAGTGTTGCCCCCTGAGTGCATTGGGACTGGGCTGCCACCAGGGACCTCTTCTTGAAACTGTGAATAGTGGTAATGGGTGGTAATGGGTGGTAATGGGAACAGACACAGGTGGAGTCAAAGGTGATGGCACTTTTTTAGGTCAGCATTCCCATATGCTTTTTGTCTGTGTTGTTGTAATACCTGCAGAAGGTTGAGGATGAGAACAAATAAGATGGAGTATTAAAGATTGAAAAAATTAAAGGGTTTTATCAACTGATGTTTTAAAATAAATCACAAGATATATTTTGAAAGTGAATTAAGACTCTAACGTTCTAGGTAAAGTGGAAAATATTTGAGATCTCTTTATTCAAAAACTGTTGTGGGCCTCTKGAACCCCTCTCCAAAAAACTGGAGCTGTGCTTTGACATCTGCACCGGAGCTTTCTTCTGATGGAAACATTTTGTTTAATTATTAAACGTTTATTTTTATTATTAGGAGAAATCCCATCAATAATTAAAAAAAAACTCTTTTTCACAGGAGTCCTGGCCAAGATAGGCAGCAGTAAGTGTGATTGAGTTATATTGTTACACATTAAATTACTAAAAGGAAAAAAGAATCATAAGAATATGAAACACATTTAAAAACAAAACGAAGAACATGTACATATAATAGAATTAAAGGCACAGTGTGTAGGATTTGTTGTTTTCAGCGACATCTAGTGGTTGAATGGTTGAATCATCCTCCCTGGTCCTCCCCCCACCCCCACCCCCACTTCCAAATGCAAAGGAGTTGCTACAGTGTCTCTCAGGTGTCAAAAACCTTTGATAATTCCAACCGCGATGTCTACCAGCAGCTTCAGGGCTAGTGATGTTTCAAGTGGTAAGATTATGAGCTTTAATAAGTAAAGTTATCCCAGCTATAATGACAGACAACAAATATTACATTTATAGTATTACAACTAAAACCGTTTTTGATGCCACCACTGCAGTTTGTCCTTCATGAGCCTTCGTAGACAAGATGGCGGTACAAGATGGCGGCTGCCTGTGTGGCGACCCGCGACCATGGAGATATAAACAGCTTTTTATAAGGTAAAAATAATAAAACAAGGTCTTTGTCTGCAATGATTAGACATGTTTTTTTTTATTATTGTCATTAGTGATTATCTCAATTTTGGCTAAAAGAATTGACAAAATCCTACACACTGTGCCTTTAAGAAATGTCCTCAGTATCAATTTAAAAGCTCAGAAATTAAGTCTTTTAATTTCCAATCATTCTGCAACATATTTCACGTAGAATACCCAAAAGCCTTTTTACTCATTTCGGTTCTGGCAAATGGAACTGAAAGCAACAAAATGTCATCGCAGGCCACATCTCCATGTATACAGGTCTAAAAATTACACTGATGATGCATAAAAATTATTGAAAAACTGTTCCAATACTGAATATCTTAACTTAAAAGTAAGAAGAATAAATCCCAAACCCTGTCAAGGTGAGTGTAAAGCAGGCAGGGGCAACAAAATAACACACGTATGCTGGTCATTTAGTTGCAAACATATGAACACAGTTTACTTGTTAATGTTCATAATATTCCAACACAACCTATGCTTGGTTTGCATTTTTTTAGTCCAACGATACGAGGCAATCGAACATCACAAGAATTTTAGTTTTTCTGTGTAAGCTACAGTTTCTCCAAAGTAGTTCTTCGCTAAACCAATTAAAAGTTGTTTTTATCTTCAGTTATAAATGGAGCCAGCATCACCACCAAATRAGGTTAAAATATGACGCTAACACAAAATAACTCACTGACACACTCTTATAAAGAAACAGCTTGGCTCTCAGCCCAGATTTTGACCACATCTAATTTGTTGCTTCTCAACCAAGTCTTGGGCCCTCTCCAGCATTGCTTAAAGCTGTAATTTATACATATTTTTATTTCGAGTCTAAGATGCGTGATTCAGAGTTATGAGGAGTCAGATAAATAGGAACAATCTCGAAGGATTTCCAGACTGTAAACCGTAAGACATTTATCTGCTAGCTTTACCACGAGATAGCACTGCTAATTTGTTGAGCCATCGGTGAAGCCACAAGGTGACTCTCTACTGTCGATTTAGGAAAGCCTACTTCAGAATTTGGCAGAGAGGAAAATACTGCAATAATTAGCATGAGGCATGGAACTGCGGCAGGTAGTGTGACCATTCTGCCTTACGTTAAGGCCGAGAGGACACCGACGAGTGTGTGTGTGGCTGAGCTTCTGAGAGCGTCCAAAAAGGTATGTGTGTGTGTGTGTGCTGTTTATCAGAATAAAGACAGAGGGATTGAAAGAGAAGAGAAAGAGGAGTAGTGTGGGAGGAGGCAGCTATGCAAGCTCCTAGGAGAGACTAAGAGGGCGAAGGGTCATTATTGACTGAATGAATTTTTAAAGAGGGCCCTCGTCAGGGGGTGGGAAGGGCAGTGAGCTTCTGTGTGTGACTGTGTCGAGTCATACAGACTGCTTTTCTACAACACTAGCCCTTCTATTCTCCCCCTTCATTGTGTCAGAGTATACAAAACCTCCAGCTCGTTGTTGCGTATGGACTCTATAGTTTCCGTGCTCGCTGCTAAAGCCTCATTGATTGCCCTTTCGCACCCTCTCACAATCAATGTTGGAACTGGTTTCAGGAGGACAGCCTCTGGGAGAGAAAGGAGCCGAGGAAAGCATCAGAATGCGTCGTTAGTTTTTTTTTTTGCGGGAAGTGGTAAAAAAGAACCGCGAGGTGGGTTACTTAAGGCCACAACCTCCAGCTTCTCGGATGTTGGGAGTGAGACCAGCCTCCAGCTTGTTTTGYAGGGAGGAAGATAGCGAGAGATGAGAGGAGGCTGGATGTATGCACTGCGAGCTCGCTGACCCTGGCAGATAGCAGGGGGAAGAGGGAGGAGAGGGGGGGCATTCAATCATACTAATGAGCGAGGGAGGGGGGGTAGAAGGAACGAAGAGATGGATGAAAGAGGAGGCATGAAAAAAAAAGGATGGCAGCGGCGATGGTGGGGTAGTTTGGTCGTGCCAGCCAAACACCCTGCTCCTCTCGCCTTCCACCACCTCCTCACCCTTACAGCATCAACACACACTGTGTTCCTGTACCCATGAGCAGCCGCACTCATTAGTGCCAGACAGACCCACTGTTGGATGAAGCTGAAACACCAGCTCAAAGCAGCATCCCCTGGCCCCCTCCCGCTCGCCTCCATGCTCCCGCCATTTTCACTCCATCCCTCTCAGCCAATTTGGCCCTCTGTTGTTTCCCCCCGTCCTTCCTTTATTTGTTCCGTGTTTCCTTCCCCAGTTTCTCCTTTATCGTTTATCCATTCGATTCTGCTCTCATCTCCCATCCTGCCGTMTTTCCTCAACGTGTTCACCGCTCTCCTTTATCTGCCCGTGCATCCCTCCTTTCCCTTCCCTCGGCCTTCTTCACTCATCCATTTGATTCCCTCCAATCCCCGCTTGTCTCTGCTCCCGTGTTGGAGGGGTGATTTGGAGGATTAGGCCGGTGGCAGGGTTGTTGCTGTGTCAGTCTAACAGGCAGGGATCTGGACCAGAGCTCAGTCCAAATCCCTTCTTCCACGCCTGCCTGCCTTGCCATCGAATTAGGGTCTTCCCACTCTCTTCCATCTTTCATCTCGAACGTTCTTTTCTTTTCCCCATCTTCTCCTCCTCCTGTCTGCTCTTTCCCTCGCTGATACCTTCTGGTGTCCATTGCAGTATTATTAAAGGTGGCGTTTCAGTGCAATCTTTTTCTCATTATTTATGGATTTCTTGTCAAAAATGCAAGGTGTCTTTCAGAGCTTAAGCCACATTGATGCCTGATTCAGGTCAACATTGACAYTGCTTGTTTACTTTTTAACCTCGGATGAGTCCAAAGAATATTTTTAAATCCTCAAAGATTATCTTTGATGAATAGATGATTCCGCTTTCCCGATAATTGCTTTTGCAGCGAGTCAACACCGTGGAACTGAAATATAAGTCATACTCCTTAGAAAATGTAATTTCTTTGGCCATGTCCTTTTGCGTAGACCAAGAAAACACCTTTTAAAATATKCTTAGCTTCCCTAAAAGTGCCACTCTTTCTCATAACCCAATCCTTAGAATTTCAGCGTGGCAAAAAGCYATTTTTTAATTGCAGCTCTAAGCAAGAACGCAGTCAATCCGATTGGATGAGTTCTTCCTCCAGAACCCTCAGGGGGAGCTGATAGAAACTTTGCTGCACTTTCCACCATGTAAGAGGTCACAGACTGGATTTGTTTGGCAGGCTTCGTTTTTTGCCATTCTCACAAAAACATGTTTCGCCTAATTTGGTTTACGATTTGTATGRTCCGACAGCTGCGCTGACAGAAAGAAGAGTAACAGATTTCAGGTTTTCAGACAGTAAAATCAGTAAGCTCGTTTTTGTCAGGAAGTGTRCTGCTGTGACTGTAGCTTAGTGGAGATAGTCTCGCTGTCATTTCATGGTGCTCTGTCTCTGTCTTTGCCTTGGCGGGCCAGGCCCAGGGGAGGGGAGCAGGTTACACTGGTGCTGTCTGAAGGACACCGGGACACTGGAAACAGAGACCAGCACAGGCAGAAAAACGAGTTGTGTAACTGTTATGAATCCACACTGGTYGGAGCGCGTGCGTATATTTCTGCGAAAAGAAACAGGGTGCAGAGACATACTTCCGCGCAGAGCTAAAAACACATTGTAAAACCTGCAGGTTCACGATATTTGGCAAGAGATCTAGAGTGTGAGATATAGATCAAGGTCACAACCAAAAAAAAACAAGGGTGTTAACTAGAAACAAAATATAACATATTTTTTTCCTGTTTTTGAAAATATATAGGTGAATGTCAAACACTTTTTTTTGTTTTGACAAAATTCATCTTTAAAACCATGTTGTCTGTAAAGAATGAAGTAATTAGATGATRCTTTTCAGCACTGATTGTGAAGGTCCCTTCTTGTTCTAAACATTTATCTGACTCCGCTGCAACGTGCGTTTACTGAGTTGATGAAACACAACTTTAAAGTACACATCTCATGCTTTCAAATCCTTCTTTTTCACATTAAATTATCCAGTTGGGTCCATATAAAGTGTCACCGCAATGCTTTAGTCTTAATTCCTCCTTTTTGTTAC
>NW_013952404.1:2260408-2264942 GCF_001266775.1 Austrofundulus limnaeus | reverse complement strand
CCTCCAGCTTTCAGACTGGTCCATTCCAGATAGTGGGGGTTTATGACTATTTAGCGGCGCAGAAACTTTTTATTTACAAATTAATTGAAAAAGTCTACAACATGATCACTTGTCCATCCAGCCATATAGGATGGAGCCAGAGGAGAATGAAAATGAGGAAATTGTAGTTGWTAAGTCCAGACCTTATATGTTTGTTCCAATACAAATKCTGTGATGCAATAGTTCAGAAAACATCATTGCAAATAAAGAAAACTGAACTGAGTTGAAACATATGACTCAAAAAGAATATAACAATATCTATTCACTTTGGGTTTATAACATTTGCAAAGCACTACATTTTGTTTTTATTTATATTTTACAAAGTCCCACCTTTTTTGGTATTGGAATTGTAGATTAGTGGTCTAATTTTAGATGTTTTATTTATTAATCAAGTTCAAGTTTCTTTATATAGCGCCAAGTCACAACATTCATTGTCTCAGGGCACTGTTCATAAAAAGAATAATCTAAAGAAGAAACCAGCAGATTGTGTTGAATCACTTCATCACAGTCTCCAATCCTGAGCAAACGGTGGAGAGGAGAAACCCCTGCTAATCAGGAAGAAATCTCCAGCAGAACCAGGCTCAGGGCAGGCGGCCAGCTGCCTCGACCGGCTGGTTGAGGGACAGGAAAGAGACACAGGTAAACACAGAAGAACTGGTCCGGGACTGGTCCAGCTGCACCTTCTTCTGGAAAAGAGACAAAAAGAAAAACATGTTATTGATAGAAATAATTAYAATAAACATGTAGAGAAGARAGACYAAAGAMAACAGCAGAGTGAAGAAATGTGCTCAGTTTGTGCTCCAGCAGTCTAAGTYTACAGCAGCAGAAATGAAGAATAATTCTGTAAACCCAAGCCTAACTATATGATTTATCAAAAAGGAAAGTCTTCAGTCTAATCTTAAAAGTAGACAGAGTGTCAGCCTCACGGACAGAAACTGGAAGGTTAGTTTCACAAGAGAGGAGCTTGATAACTGAAAGCTCTGCCTCCCATTCTACTTTTAGAAACTCCAAGAACCACAAGTAAACCTGCAGTCTGAGAGCGAAGTGCTCTGTTAGGAAAGTATGGAACAATAAGATGTTAAATATATGATAGAGCTTGGTTGTTAAGAGTATGTTAGGAGTAATATTTTAAATTCTATTCTAAATTACAAAAATACAAAGAAAGTCACATCTGTGCACCTTTAGTCTTCAGCAGTATAAAGTTCTGCTACAGTTAGCTTCTTCCCAAAGCCACGGTTACATTTCTTGCACAAGAACGGGTCATGCAGAGCTCCTGTGTGCCCGTGTGTTCCAGGGACACAAAAATAATGTATGCCGAAGAGTCACTCATATGTGTCACAGCCCTCAGTGCTGCAGCCCCAACAGGCGATTGTTAAAGGTCACGTTGGAGTGAACCTGGCATTTATTCACACGGCTGGCAGCCTTGCTGGATTTGCGGGAGGAGTCCTTGGGTCAGACGCAGAGGAGCGGCGTGGAAAAGACTTGAAAGATGATGTTGACTTTTCTCAAACACATACATAAAACCTGTTCAGAGTCATATCCACGCATGCAGACATGGCACRCATACATTAGCAGCTCAGGGTGCAGATTCACGAGCACACTTAGGTGCCCACAGGTGCACACTCCGACGTACRAAGGACTCAGTCAACAGCATTCATGGCAATGTTCGTTAGAGAAAAATAAGCTGTTAAAAAGAGGACAGAGCAGAGGCACGTTCTCCTTTCACCCCATGTGCCAACAGTCGTTTGATCAGAAACGTGTCAGTGCTCACCAGCGATGGAATGTGCATTTGTGCCCCTGTAGAAAGTCAATCATTGAACACAGGAACATCTCAAAGCCCACAGGCTGGATGAATGAGAGTGCTGACAGTGACGGAATAAAAATACCCAAAATGCCTACTTCAGTCTACTCTGGGTTTGCATCTGGAAGGTAACAAGAAATGCACATTTCACCGGCACAATTTGTCTAATACACAAGATTATAAACCCAGAGTTCTCAAGAGTTTGATAGCTACGTGCTAATTTTGTTTTAYTGAGTCATTCCTGCACTGTTAGGCCACAACGTTGAAAAGTGATGTGGACTTCATTTAGCTTTCACTAAATGTCACCAAGGGGTTCCACTGCCCCCTGGGCCACACTTCAATCAAATTAYAATCARTCAAATCATAGAAATTATAAAGTGGAGTTCCAGCACTTGTCTAATTACAGCGTCAGATCATTTTAGAGTTGACTGGATCGAGAGGTTTGTGCGTTAAAGTCCCATTTTAAAGTTTACTTTGCATCTTCAACATTTATCTGACTGCATTGTCGATTTTCCTGGTTTTCTTCCCCACTTCTTTTAAAAAATGTAGCTATTGCCAATGGCTATCACTTACATTTTACAGAGAATTTACAAGCTGTCTTGGTGAAAAAGCTCACACATTACATAAACCTGCAGCTGGTTACATCTGAACTAATCCACTCTGACTCTACAGTGTGTATGTAAATAACAATATACATATACTGTATATATAGATATATTATTTAGCTCATGCGTACAGTAAGTCTATGCACCGACACACATTTCTGGAGGGTCGATCATTCACAAACATCTCGTACGCTGAAAGGSTCATGTCTGCATGTTGGTGCAAACTGATCTTGTCAGTCAGATATTGGTTGATAAAATAGATTTTGTTTCTGTTGACTGGCTTTTTAAAAGAACTGCGTGGTCAGAATACAAAACATCCCACACTGGAGGTAAGGGTTGWTAAAGGACAAACAGCTATGTTTTTTTTATTTTTATGGTGTGATGGAACAACCTAATCCTAATCTCCCATTGACCCTTATGACATTGCTGCGGCAGCTAACCCTCCAAACTGAGCACGCTCCACCGYGTGGAGGGTTTTAAAGGTTAGATGATCGCTACTGATAATCCAAAATAAATAAATAAATAAATAAAATAAAGGAAATAAGGCATCCAGGTTAGGGTTTCTAGTTTCTCATTTTTTTGGTTAACCATAATGGCATAATTAGGGGATGATAAATAAAAAAAAACGTGGTTTAGGTTTGACTGTATGCATTCATTTTTTACCACTAATGTTAAAGCCAAAGTTAGAGTTAAAGAACCAAATTATCTCCCGTTATTTAYCATGAAAAATATTAATCTTTTAAATTGAGGTGATCTTTTTTATTCCTATGTAAGAGCTGAATGTGAAGTTTAAACGCTAGGAGGTTTGAAAATATTGTGTGTGAAATAAACGGCAGAAATTGAAATTTATTGTTTTCTTTGTGTTTAGTTTTCCATTTACTGTACAGTATTATCAACATGTGGTTGTTACAAATAATTAGGGACATATTTAGAGTAAGCTGATAAGTGTTTTTTTTTGTTCTAACAAGATAAAACGTATAATTTTCTCCACGTGTGTCAGAAAGGATGTGCACGTGATGCTGCATAATATTTTCCAATGTTACATCTTTTCAACTCGCAGAAACACACAGTAAAACATTTAGGTTATGCACAGAAATGCACGCGGTGTTCTTGTGAACATGCACACAAACAGAAACACAGAGACGCACACTCTGCAAGCACACACTGAGAGCTCGTCTGCAGACTGCAGGCTGCAGAGTTCTGCCAAACGATCGGGTCCTAGGAGGCAGTGGCTGTGACCTTGGCTGCCCGTGTGTGCGCCTGACTCCAGCTGGGCGTCCATTAGAGGGCTCCACAACAGACGCTGGCATCTGCTGCGAGCCAAGGGTCGGATGCTGTACACACATAAATTTCCACACATACGATGAACATGCACACACACACACAAAAAAAAAGAGAACAGGGAGAAACTCACAAATTAGTACACAGATAAAATCCTCAAAAATCATGTCGGGATGCAATTAAAAAAAAACTAAAGTTTTAACTCCCACTTTCATATTTAATCATAATAAAGGAACAATCTGGTTTTCATYAATGTAATGCAAAATGAAGAACAACACATTATGTTTTATATAATGTCAGTTTTAATTTAACAGATAATAAACCAAAAGAAAGATCAGTAAAAATATTCATAAACGTTTAATATACGAGCAAAAAATATCTTTGCATAATCATTAATGAAATAAGCTTGTAAAACCCGACACCAAATTGTGCTTTAAAATTTAAGTTGTATAAATTATTTATGATGGCACTTTACAACAAGGCTTCCCTTATAAATGGCTAATAAATAGCTTTTTTATGTGTGCTGTTAATTCATTTGTAAACACTTTATAAATCGTTATTAGGTGTTTATTATGCATTAATTAAATGTGAGAAATAGACAAAACCGACTAAACAGTGAGCCAAATCTGCACCAACATATTTCWTTGCTATATTAAACTTTTCAGACYACYGTACCACCTTACAATMAGCCTCCCCTTATAAATGACTACTAAATAGTTTACAGATATATTATTAAAAGGGCAATATCACGTAAAATCAACGTTTTTGAGTTTTATATCACGTTATAATGTTATACTCTCATAAAAAC
>NW_013952404.1:2257110-2259763 GCF_001266775.1 Austrofundulus limnaeus | reverse complement strand
GGTTCTTAAAGAGACAGAGGCCAATTTCAAGGCGTTTAGAAGAGGAAGTGATGAGAAGATAAGTTTATTTTCTAGTTAAACATAAAAACAGAATTTTAATAACAACTAAAGGTGACATGGATACTTTATTATGGTATATTATTTAAATGTATGCCTGAGAAACACATAATATTGCCCCTATAATTCATTTGTACATGTTTTATAAATCATTAATAAGTGTTAATTATGCATTACTTAAAAGCAAAAAGGAGAATACAAATTACAACACAGATTTGTAAAAATCAAATAAAACCAGCCTTTTCTATTTTTTTAAACTAAACTAATAGACAAACTGTTATTTTTTTGTAAAAACAAAACACTTCAGTTTTGAGTACTTGCGCCAAAAGTGAAGCAAATTGTAAGCAACCCTGGCGTTTAGGAGATAAAAGCAATCTGGCTTCTGAACTATTGTATTTAGACCGTAACAATCATTTTTGTTGGCCTTCTCTCCTCCTCTTGACAAACGGAAAGGAGAGCTAATTTTACCCTGCCTGCTGTCGGCAGTGGAGCCACTGAGCCACAACACGGCTCTGCCACAGACACCACCTCACAGCACGCCATCCATCTCTCCCGCTCTGTCTCTCCGTGTAAGCCGGTCAACTTCAGCTCCACAACCGTCATTAAAGCGTTCTGGCTGATCACACGCTTTAATTGGACCATATCAGCAGCTCCAGCAAAAATGGCGCCTTGTTAGCTCAGCTGCAGAGCACAGCAAACGCACAAACAAACAAGCAAACAAACGAGGATATGAACGAACCCCACAGAAGCACACTTGGAACCCAAAGGCGATTCTGACCCGCAAGCACAGGAATGGATATGGAGACTTGTAGGAAAATTGTSTAAAAGGATCAGGGGATTTTCTGTCTGCTGAAGTTATTTTAACACATTTTTTTTGTGGCTCAGTGGAAAAATGCTGCTTTCCTAAACCATTTTTACTTTATATTTCACCAATTAACCTGTAAGAGAACCCTAATATAAAAGACACATATGCTATTTAGAGGAAATTAGAACCAAATGAGTAACTAGTATTCATTAGCACAAGCTCATATGGGATTTAAAACGTAGTAAATAAATCTGTAAATCTGCCCCTTAAAAGATAATGTCGCACCTAAACTTCAACATGAAGGTATCATAAATTATTTTTATTTTTTATATTTTTGCATACAACAGATTCAGTTTCCCCCTGCCTCCTCTCCTGGGTTGTGTTTAATTCAGCGATGGGTGTGTGCATCTTGATATTTTTCCATTTAGCGCAGAGGGACTTGGAGAATTCAGTGGGTCGTTTCACTTTCACGCTTTGCTGAAGAAAAAGCAAGGACCATCTGACAATAGTTGCTGCAAGTCACCTTGGCAGTGCTTCTCTCCTAATGAGGTGGCAGATAATTTAAGGTTGTGAATGGGGCGCAGTCGCTGCAGAATCGGGGGGCTTTCTGCACGATGCAGCTCCTCTCATCATACGCCAGCTGTTTCTTTCCTTATTGGAAAAAAAACACATTGACAATTAGACCCAATGTGTTGATCCGTCAACTCAAGACAGTTTCTTAGTCGTTTCCTTTGGAGGCAGATGATTGATGATTGTTGATGAGTATGATTAATACTTTATGTAGTATTTCCATCATGTCTTTTGATGAGCCCTCAGAGGCGCTCTAAAAAACACTCAACAGACTCAAAACATGACTAATACAGCTCGTAATGGTTATCTGTGCTCATGTTAAMATTTGAAGTGATCAAAAATTTGTTACAGAAATCTGATTGATCAGTATTTGGTGTAATACATTTTGTAGTTGTGTTGATGTTTTCTAAGGCTTTGAAACCTGGCTGAACAAATAGGAAACACGTTAGTGTTCTTAACACAGTGGAAGAAACTTTGTTGCTCCTGACTTAACTCTGTTTGGGTACAGTATTTGGACAACGAACAAATACTTTAGAAATTTTGGTTGTCTGTACTTTACTTGAGTAATTTTTTTAGCTGACTTTTTACTTCTACTCCTTACATTTTCACAAGCAGATCTGTACTTTCTACTTCTTACATAAAAGAATGTCAGAAGGAAAAAGATGTTACTCCTATTTCATTTCGACTTGTTTTCTTTCTGGCTTGTTATTGTTAAAAAAATAAAAATAAAAACCTATCCAGATTAACTCCACCTCCTAGATAAAGTAAATTTAACTGTGATTGGATGAGAAGTATAAATATACACCTTTCTGACACTCTGCTTTGCACGATGGCTCAGTGGTTAGCACTGATGCCTCACAGGAAGACGGTCCTGGGGTCTTTCTGTGCGGGGTGGTTGCATGTTCTCCTTGTGCTTGCGAGGGTTTTCTCTGGTTTCCCCCACCCCAAAAACATTTACAATAGGTTGCCTTCAGGCCCAGGCCTCCCTTAAATAAGAGATCTGAGATCTCAACTGAACTTGCCTGGTTAAATAACGGTAAATAAATAAATCTCAGCTTCATGACACAAGTCAAGCAGGCCATATCAGACATATGTAGTCTAGGATGAAGATGAGTGTGGCAGATATATATATATACACTCACCGGCCACTTTATTAGGTACACCTGTCCAACTGCTCGTTAACACTTAATTTCTAATCAGCCAATCACATGGCGGCAACTC
>NW_013952404.1:2252506-2255968 GCF_001266775.1 Austrofundulus limnaeus | reverse complement strand
TATATATATATATATATATATATATATACATAGGGGTCAACTCTCAAAATATTCCATTTTGGTCGTTCAAACCACTCAGTTTTACTCAATATTTTTACTTTTAATACTGTATCAGAAAATTATTTTTGACATTTAGGTACAATAAATAGGTCTGGTGCATGGCCGCCCCGCCTCTGTCGGTGTACCACAGGGCAGCTGTGGCTACAATGTAGCTTACCACCACCAGTGTGTGAAGGTGTGTGTGAATGACTGTAGTGTAAAGTGCTTTGGAGTCCGATGGGACTTGATAAAACGCCATGTAAGTTCAGACCCTTTGTCATTTAGACAAAAAGTTATTGTACCAAAAAAAAGTTAAGATACTTGTATTTTTACTTAAGTATCATTTGGAGGTATACTGAATTCTGTTACACTGAATTTATTGGGAAAAAAACAAGAAGAACATGTTGAGGAATAGAAGTATAGAGTGTCAGTAAGTTAGTGTCAGACAAACTGACAGAGGCGCAGCTTTTTTTCTGTCAATTTCTATGTAGAAATTTGAGTTGGAAGCTTGAGAACTACAGTACCACCAGCACTTTCCAAGAGGTTGTTCCTACTTTGGGTGGAGCTCAAGTTCATTGTTTAAGCTAGGAACTCCAAATTTCCAACTTCTAATGAAAAACATCTTAAATCTTTGTTTCCTTTATCATCATCATGTCCTCAATTTTCCTTAATCCTATCCCAGTTTATCTCGTCACCACCTGCTCTCTCTTCCTCATTAACTCACCTGCATTGTCTAATCAAACCCTCGGGACCCATGCTCCTCCGTTGTCTTTACTGTCCCGTGTGTTTTAACTTTCAGGCAGGTGGTTTTTATTTTTCCTTGTCTGTGGGGTTTCTGAATTGTCTCAGTTGGGAGTTCCTGCTCAAAAAAAAAAAAAAAAATAAAAGGCTGGTTTCATCCATTGTCTTCTTGTGTTTGACATCTTCTTTCACTTTGGATTTGGAAAAATATTCACCACAGCCATACCATTTAATAGTTTATCTTATCGTTGAAGATTTAAGTCAACTTTATTTATATAGCACATTTAAAAACAACTGCCCTTGGCCAAAATGCTTTACATTGTTACAACTAGAAGAAAAACAAAAAACAGGATAAAAATTTAAGAACAATTAAAAATATATAAACATAAAATATTTAACAAAATATATATATTTAAATGGGACAGTGTTTCATTAAGAAAAAATTATAGTACAGCATTTACGCTATTAAAATTTCTTTTTCTTCTGTATGTTTTTTGGCACACATCTCCTTCCACAATTTGCTCTTTCAATTATTCATGTATCAAAACATTCAGCTTCTTCAGGACACTCTGGCTTTGACGTTTGGAATTCCAGCAATTTATGCTTTTGAGATATTTAGCTTTTCTGTTTTTTTTATTTATTTTTCTTATTGAAATTTAATTGAGCTGTCTTCAACGTCTTTAAAATTCTTCAAAATAGTCCAACCTTTCCTGTACATTACACCTTATGCTTTTTTATTTCTTTGTGCAARTTTAAGCTTCCTTCGGCTGAATTATATTGCTAATATTAGCCTTTTCAGCTATTCYGATAATTTGCTTGTTGCACTTCTATCAGCTTCTTTCTACTAAGCTTTTTATGCCTCTTTCAGCTATTTTCTGGAATTTAAGCTACTCATTGGCTATTTCCAGCTAATGTTAGCCTTTACCAGCTAAACTCACCTATTTGTGATCATTTCAGCTRCTTCTTTCAGCTGCTTATTTGAGCAAATAATGTGATCTTTCTGCATTTTTGTGCTAGATTCATCTTTTATGTTTTAGTTACTTTCTGACATTTTCAGCCTTCTTTTGACTATTGTACAACACATGGCACATTTTTGTGCATCTTTTCTTTTTTTCTGCAAAAATCTTTCAGCATTAAACAATCACGCTGAATGAAAATACAGATTTTTCTACCTTTTTCAGTTGTTTAATTTTTTTATTTTTTTGATCAGGGTCTTTTTATTATATTTTTTGACACAAACAACAGAAAAGAAAAAACTAACGAAAACACAGAACAAAACACCCACCCCCAAAATCCCTCCCATCCCACCCCCTCTATACCGGATCTACTACATAACATACTGTAAGTACATCTTGTATTCATGTCTCATTCAATACAAGGTACAGGTTTGTGTACAAAAAAAAGTTTGACCTTTACACAAAGTTATCTGCCGAAATTTTTTCTACATAAGATATAAATGGCTGCCAGATGTCAAAGAATTTGTTTACAGATCCCCTCAGTTGTTTTATTTTATCATGAAATTTTAAAGTCGAATAATGTGGTGGAATCTGCACGTGTTTGTGCTAAATGGCGATGACAGTTCATCGAGGTGGGGTGGGGTGGGGGGTTGCTGATTAGCAAAGCCCCCTCCAAGTCAAAAGTGAAAGATCAGCAAAGCCTTTAGTGGTAAAAATGTATCAATCTAAGATAGATGTGTTTTTGTGTTAAAGCTTGACTGTGGAAAAGGCAAAGACGACGGCGACTGATTTGATTCTGATAATTATAGACAGCCGGGTCGACCTGGTCTCACCTTCAGCCTCACTGTCCCACTTGGACGGTGGGGGAGGGCAGCAGGAGGGGTGGAGGGGTAGATAAATGGCCTCTACCTTGCTCCCCTCCTTCCTCGGCTTGCTCTCTTTTGCTCTACTCGTTTTGAGAAGGTCAGGTAGTCACAGAAAGGGAGGGGGCGCTCCTCTCCTCCCTCACTTTGTCCTAAATAATTTGTCCTGTTTAGTGCACTACACACAGAGAGAGCACTACAGCGGTGCTCCGAATGCAACCTTTCCGAACCAAACGGCACGGTTCTCCACCACAAAGTGTGCTTTAAGGATGATTACARCAGTTTGGCCAACCACAGATAGAAGCTATGACAACATATAGTGTTGAAAACATCATAACTTCAAATCTTCACCACTGAAATACCTGAAAGAAAGAAATTGTCCAAAATATTATAATTTATTAAAATAAAAAATGTGTCATATCAGAGCAAAAGCACTTGACATTGTATGCAGTTTAAATAGCTTAAATAAAGATTCAGATGTTGAAGTTTATTTAGAAAATGAAATCCTCCCTTCATATTGACAAGTCAGGGTCAAAATCTTTCATAAAACTGGAGCAATAAATAAATAAATCCAGGGACTAGATTTAAACTCAAAGACTAGACACAAATGAAAATTAGAGGCTGAATGAAACAAACACTGAAAAAAAGTATTGCTTTAAAAACAAATTAAACAGCTGGCATAAAATAAGAAAATATGCACATCATAAACTGCCTAAAGATGTTTATTAGAAAGGGACCACAAAGGACTTTGCCATCATCTGACCAGTAGAAATAGCTTTGCCCTGCTTTGGTACTGGCACCACTGATAACTACATGTGCACTCCTACCCCACAACACACACACACACACACACACACACACAC
>NW_013952404.1:2229788-2251933 GCF_001266775.1 Austrofundulus limnaeus | reverse complement strand
CTCTCTCTCTCTCTCTGTGCACACTTGCAAGTAAATGCCATTCCAGAGGCTTTTATATTTTTAATGTTTCAGACCCATCTAAAATTGATGGTTTTATTTTTGGTTTATTTAAATAAAAAATGTACTAAAAACTTTTGTTAAAAATCAGAAGATAAAAGAAACAAAGTTTTTACAAAAGTGTTCATTGTGCATGGCAGGATTTAAAATAAAAACCCTGCGTATGTCAATGACAAAAAAACATTTTTTGTCATCTAAATCAAGTTTTTGAGAAAAAGAGTTTTAAGCTCAAATTGGCAACTTTTCCATATTTTGGGTCGATATTGTAGGTTGACAGGCCAGTAAGCACTATACTAGTTAGGCGTGGGACTAAAATGTCCTGTCACTGACACATTTTGCACATTTACTCTGTAATTATGCAGCTAAAATCTCCCAGAAATACAAAAATGAAATAAAACCCATTCATATACCTTTCTGCAAAAATACACAAAGATATACATGACAATGCCACCTAATTAAAACAAATGTCACTAAAATCAGTCATGTGAGAAGTCAAACCAATTATATTGTCCTTTTCATCTCTCGTAAGAAGAGGAAGCGGAATTCTGCAAAATCTCTTCTAATCCCTGTCGGGTTTTGTGTTTCTCCCTGCATCACAGCCCTTTTGCACTAATCTTAAAGCTTCTAAATGTACTGCTGAGGTCTCCGTTTCCTATGCTGAAGGGCCAGTAAACCACTGAGCGCTTGATAGGATGTGGTTTGAGAGAGTTGGAGGGGAAATAAAATGGAATGACATATCACTTCAGAGCATTCTGAGAGGCGGTCACAGTAATCGCACTGCTGTGTACGGAGCAGACCGGGTCAAGACATAATCCTGACCCCACTGGCCACAGCTGCAATGTGAGGAGGAGGAGGAGGAGGAGGAGGAGGAATCCTGGGGCAGAATCAGTCAGTTACTTATTTAATAGTTAGTTACATTTAAAAAAATGTATTATTATAAAATAATATGTCTTTGTCTTTGTTTATATTTGTATTTTTAGATACATGTTTGCTTTAATTGAGATTCAACAGTTTTGTGAAATAATTGAAAAAAGTGTTCTGCTTTTGAGACTTATTTTTTGCCTTATGTTGCACAACTTATTGATTTCAACCATTTTTTTTCTTCAACCAAATTATGTGCCGTGTAAATAAATCATATAGAATGCTTCTGATGGGAGAAAAATTATTAGCAAAAATATTTTAAGTGGAGTTGTTGAAGACAATTTTTGGACAAAGTTAGACAAGAAACAGAAATGTATGCAGAGAAAGCAATATCTTTTGAATGGGAAAAAACAAACTTAATCAAGAAGCAAACTCTTACAGTATTGTTTTGCAAACATCGTAAGGACAAGTGAATTGATATGTCATATGGACAGCTTTACAAAGAGGAAAAATCTTGAAACTTTTGCTTTTCAAAATTATTTTCTTTTGTATAAAACATTTCCAGGATATTTCTATTGTTAGCTTATATTTCAACAACTGCAATAAAAGCACCCCAAGTCACATAATAATATGGACACATGAATGTAAGACACCCTGTGATAGACTTGCGACCTGTCCAGGGTGTACCCCGCCCCTCGCACTGTGACTGCTGGATATGGGCACCAGTGACCCATGCACGCAACTCTGAAAAGGAAGAAGCGTGTACAGAAAATGGATGGATGAATGTAAGACATAATTTAATCCAGTATCATCAAAACATTGGTTTGAAGGGTTGTTAACGTGAATTTAAGTTTTTGTTARTAAATTTTGAATTTTCCTTTAGTATGTTTTCTTTTTGTACGTTTGACAATTTTTGTGGTTTGTCTTTTATGTTGTTATCCCCAAAGCAACAACCAAAAAAAATTTCATTTTTAAATTTGTTTTCTGGTAATGCACACTGCATATGCGATCACAATAAATTCAACCGTGTGTGTGTGTGTGTGTGTGTGTGTGTGTGTGTGTGTGNGTGTGTGTGTGTGTGTGTGTGTGTTTGCATGTATGCGTGTGTGTGTGTGTGTGTGTGGGAGTCATGTGTGTGATCTGACTTGTCTGTCCCTGCAGCCGTCTGGCACCCCTGTGAATAACCTGACCACTGCTGTTGCCAAGATACTGGTGCTTGTGTGTGTGTGTGTGTGTGTGTGTGTGTGTGTGTGTGTGTAGGTGTGGGTGTGTGCATGGATGCATACATTGTTCTCTACAGTGACACAACAACCTACTTCTGTACATCTGAATGCTTATCCTCCGCACTCAACCTTTCAATCAAAACATCCTCCTTCAGAAACGAGAGGAGCTCAAAAGTTAGTCATATTTGTGAGAAGATATGATCAAAACAAGTAAAACAATCCTCTTATTTCACATTTTTTACTACATACGGTTTCCTTTTTTTTGCTTTAAACTGATTAATTGACGCAGAAATAGTTTTTTCATGCTACAAAATGTCGGCTGACCTGTGTGGGAGCAGTTTACCCAGCAAGAGAGACACAACGCATATATAATCTACAAAAGCACACTTCAGATGCAACATTTAATACTTTTATTAAAATTGTATGTTGATATGTTTTTCAGTAGTTTAGTTGTGGTGTATGATCCAGTGTTTTTGGAGGCTGGCATCTACACAGTAATATAGCTTTTTGTGAGGACTATTTTTTTATTATAAATTTTTAGTGAACACAGTTCATTAATTTTAAAGAAGTTGCAAACTTCTACAGAAGGCCTGAATTGCTGTAAATGTAATGACAGCATTTTGGTGGAAAACATTTTTTTAGTTCTTTTAGAAAAAAATGTAAAAACGACAAACAAAACCATATCCTTTGTTGATGCAGTTGGGACTACATAGGCAATTATCTGCCCTACACACAGCATTTTGTGACATTTTTTCCCTCAAAATAATGATGCCCTTTGTTTTGACTTAAATGCCCTGACTCCAGCTCACGAGTTAAACTAGAACACAATAAATTTAAGCCTAACAGATAAACAAGTTATGAAATAATATAAATGAGAGTAAAGTTATACTTTAATTTAGCTAATTTATATTCAAACTATGGAAAAAATGCCTATTCTGCTGAGATTTCTCTTTGTTCCCGAGGAGGCTATACAACCAGGAAATAAACCAGTACATTTCAGGAGTCTAAACCACCACCTTTATCACATTACACTATCAACAATGTATATATATTTTTTGGGGGGCCTTAGAGAAATTTCTGACATGGCAGCCATTTTCTCCTCTGAGTGGTATTGACAGCAGTCATAGAAAACATGTGTTTTATGGTGGGTTTTTTTGGACAGTTAGCTCAGTACACTTGCAGTTATAAAGAAAATATATTCGTTATGAAGTATTTTGAGTGCTTTTAGACAAGAAAGAGTGATTTTTGTGGCCAGGAAATGTCATAAAAGAAAGGATTGCATCTTTGTTCCAGACACCATTTTGGATTGCTTTTGGTCAGAAAAAGAGGAGAAATTATGCATCAAAAGTAAGTGAAAAACGTAAATTTTTTTTGCTGCCGCTGGTTTTATAAGCTGTGTGGATGTATTTTTTAGAAAAAATGTGAAATGTGAATGCTTTGTTTTGTTTTGACTGTTTGTTGATGGGATTTGCTGCATTTCTCCAAACTGCGATTCATGTAATTGAATATGATTTTTTTTCATATTTTAATCATGCTGTGAGTAAATACATATGGTAGAATATGATTTATGGTGGTCTTATCTTTCATTCRAGCCCCCAGTGAAGTCTCTATGTTGAAGCATTAGAAATTCCAGTATTCTGAAAAATTTGGTCAAGTTTRGTTTGCTGGAGACCTGTCCAAGTATGATGGACATGCTGGATTATATTATGTCTCAAATATTCATTTTTGACGCTATTGTTACCAAATTTGAACTGGTAATAGCTGGGAATCTACATTTTGCCCAATATTTTTTTCCCTTAATGCTTCCTTCCCTTCAAGTTCTGGAAGATTTTAAAAATCCTACAAAATTTTAAGTGAGCATTTTTAACATTGTTTTTAACTTCAATAACTAAATATTAGTTAGTTACAAAAAATATGATTGCTGAAGTAAAAAAAATTCTTTTTGATAGCTTTACATAGATACTAGACTTGTGAATTTACTACAAAGGGTTCAAGAGCAGTACTTAATGTAATTTGGATTTGCTTTTTAAGGAATTTTAGGCCAGACAGCCTGTGCATGTTAACAGGTTAAAATGAACAAATACWTTACTCTAATGTCTTGTATTCTTTGTGAAGCAGTAATTTGAAATATACTTATTTTTTCWTAGATTTACCAGACACAGACACTGGGTGTTTTTGCACAAAGTATCAGTATCAGATTATTATCACTGATACCAGCCTGAGTTATACTTGGTGTCATAATCGGAAAGGAAATCTGTGGTTTCAAACATCACTAATTGCTGCTAAAGTTGGTTCTGTTACTTGTGAAGTTTTACAAACCAGATTTCTTTTATCTTCTTTAAAACGATACAAAAAGACATGTTCATGCCATACTTTATGGTTTGTTTTCAAGCAGCTCGTAATTATGGAGGACCGAATCTGATATAATTAATTAAAAATAAAAGTAGAAATATATAAATTGACCAATAAATAAATAAATAATGCTCCAGTTATGCCTTATGCATTTCTGCATCAATATGAAAATAAGATCAGCTCCTCTCCTGAGCAGGAACCATGTGCAGATCTACTGTGCATACCTGTGCTGCCTCAATTTATCTTAAAGTTTAAGGTTTAGTAAAAAACAAAGTCACAGGCAAGTGTTTTCCTCCTTGCCTTTGTTTTAAACTAAACTTTAAGCTAAACAGAGGCAGCCAAGTGGTTCCTGCTCCTTCCTGTCTGTTTACCAATAGGAGAGGAGCTGACCCCAGAAGGCCCGCCCACCTTATTTGAATAATAAGGCAGAAATGCATGAGGAATGTAAATATAGGAGACAGAGAAATGTAAAAGCAACACATGGAAATAAAAAGACTTGTGAGAAAAATTATTTATGTATTGGTCCATTTATATATTTCTACTTTTATTTCTAATTATGTTAGATCGGGTCCTCCATACATGATGAGGTATTTAAACATGACCTACAGTAAATGTTCTTACCCATAATATATGCTTTGTAACCAATGCACTCATTTTTTATTTTGCTTGCTAGWACACTCAGGAAGAGCTTAGATCATGCAAAAAAGAAGAAGAAAAGCTAAATCAGTCATAAGTCAGCCAATGATAAAGGTAAACAAGGTTCAGTTAGCGGTGCTATTCACTAAGGAGCAACTCACAGCTGAATAATGCTAACTGTCACCATGATTTATGTTTTTCACTGTGTGTGTATGAGCATGGCCGTGTTTGACCCTTTGTCCACATTTGTCGGCGTGTTCGCATTCTTGTGTGTTTTGTGAGTCTGCCTGTGGAGGAAATGAGGTGACCTGCTACATGTGAGCGCGTGCCGGCAGAATGCCTCGTCAGATGTCTGGGGACAGTCGGCCAATCAGCTCTCCTGTCTGTCTGCTGGCCCAGACCAACACAAACAGCACCCATGTGAACACAGACGTGCAGTAAAGATGAAACACAACACATAAAAATCGACACGCATGGGAGCCGTGAGCCCATGAAACACACATTGTGGTGGTTATACACACACACACACACACACAGGCGCGCGCACAGCAGTGACTCAGACATCTCTCTTGACATATAAGCCCACACTTTCTTTCTTTGCATGTGTACTTGTGTGTGTGCCTGTCTGTGAACATTGTAGGGCTTCTGTAGGCAGATGCGGCTGTTTGTGCAGGTATCACTGGGTGCCTCAATATGTGTGTGTTTGCATGTGTGTATATTCTGAAAACAAGCCACTCTATTATAAAAGTACCTAGGCCATCAGGAGGACACCAAACGCACCTGACTGCAACTACACCCTGAACAGTTTGTTAAACTTCCTGAATATGAACGATAAGGAGCACTTCCTGTTTCATGATGGAGACATCCTTGCGAAATTATTGGCAAAGAATTATCTATACATTATCTATACATTCAGTATACATTTCAGTCYATTCTGTGTTATTGTACAGGCTTATGCAATTCTAAATACATTGAGTGAGTTTTCCCCCCCTAAATAATGGATTTGAGACAAATGCGTACAAATTAATCAAATTATATGAGGTTATGGGTAACTGGTGACTTCCGTCCAGCCCACCCATTTTTTAAAATAAAAATAGATTTTTTTAAGTTAAAAAATAGAAAAACAAATATTTTGGGAGATAGACCATCTGTTCACGGGATTTCAATGTAAACAATATTGGTTTAGTCTGCTTAACGATTCTGTGTGCCATGAAGGATTTTAAATTAAATCAACACTACAACACGTTGCACAAAGCTAAATATGAAAAGTATACTAAACAACAAGCACACAAACAACAGTGACTTTCTAGCAGAACCAGAAYGACGCAGGAGTCTGCACTCAAGGCGTCTTAGGCTGTTGCACTTCAGCTCGCCAAAGGAAGTTTTTATCTTTCGTTTGCCCCCAACGTTTTGTATTCATATTTATTATCATTAAGAGTACAACTGTTATACATGAGATTGAGCATGAAATATTTAAGTTACTGCTTAAATATACAGTATACACACAGTTACTGTGTGTTGGTTTAATAAGCATATGTACTGTACATAAACAATTTTTAACATCAGTTTCATTACATTTGGGTAAGTGTGCAGCACAATGTGACCCTAAGTGTCAACAAAACATTGTGGTYCTTTCCATCATTTAAGTTGTCTATCTCTGGCGTAAAATAAATGTCWTTACAGTAAACTACAACCTAAAATTTGTGCTGCTGAATAAACCTGGCTTTTCAAAGTTCGGTCCTCCTCATGTTCCTTGTGCTCCATTTCCTCGAGTGTTTAAAATCTTCTAAATTGTGATATCTATCTTTACATACTGTATAGGGTGAGCTACTTTTAATGAATGTATTTAACAAATATTTTCCAAATGAAACTGATGTTGTAAATTTTGCTCTTTTACATTTTGGCAAACAGGCTTACAGCTACGACTTTTTATTATTATTATTATTTTTTACTGTTGAACCATCTGATTTTTCTGCTATTTTGAGTTAACAAACCACAATCTGGGATTATTTACCTGTAAAACAAACATTTTCTCCTCATCATCGTGTAGATTACCATGACTCGCATCTCTTTAAAAATAGTTTAATCCCCATCTTTTCCCAGAGCACAACCAACACCACCTCGCTCACACAATAAACTCATTAACAGTCTCAGGTGAGTCACAGTTTGCCGTGAGAGCTCTTGTATATCCCCTGATCTGTCTTAGGAGAATTCCTTGCCGGTGATGCTGTCTGACACCACACAGCGACTTGATAATTCTAACCTCTACCGCAGCTGCAGAGAGCAACTTGCCCTTCGCTTTATCCAAACTCTGCAGCAGAAAACACAGCAGCATCCCTCCCTCCTCCTGCCAGCCGTCTGTCTCGGCTCATGCTCTCAGTGAGAGGGAACGAGGCTCCTGCACTCATGAATAGTTGAATATCTTTAGAAATGTACCAGCCCATGGAGCCCCAGTTGGAGCAGAGAAAGCAAACTGCCTCCTGCTTACCTTTGCATACCTGCAGTGGCCTTATGTCTGGTACCGACCTGCCGCACCAGGCCTGGATGGCAAAGGGCACCTTGTACAGAGCTGAGGTGATAAATAGGTTTACCAAAAACGTAGCTGAATTAAAAAATCGAATTGTTTGTTTCAGATCATTCTATTTTTATATGCCAGATCTGCTGAAGTGTTTTGTTTATACCTGACCTTTGTAGTGTGCTCTGGACAGACTCCACTGCATTATTCCAAAGCTAATGAGTCACTTTTTGTCTCAAACGGCCAATATTATGTTTCTCAGGTATATAGTTCAGTTCTATGTCATAATAAAATAATAATTTCACCTTCTGTTATGAAAATGCTGTTTATGTATAAAAAAATAAGTTTGACTTTGCATCATAGCTGTTTCTAAACACTATAAAATTGGCTTCTGCCTCTTTAAGAACCTCCTACCGCTTCCGTCATGCCCATTTCTGCACGTCATCACAACAGCTTCATGTCGTCTACAACCTGTCTTAGGAGCATTGTAGCCTTTTATGTTGAAATGATAATAAAAAACCACATTATCGGTTAAAGAAAATGGCAACTCAGCAGAGGTGTCAAAAGTATTCACATTCATTACTTAAGTAGAAGTATAGATACTAGGGTTTAAAAATACTTTTTTGGAAGTAGAAGTATCAACTTGAGCTTTTTACTCAAGTAAAAGTATAAAATTACTGGTTTTAAAACTACTTAAAGTATAAAAGTAGAAGTAATGAACACTATAAAAAGGGCCATTAAAGATACAATCTTAGGCTGTGCCTCAGGGTTTATAGCACCCCCCCACACACACACACACACACACACACACACACACACACACACACACACACACACACACACACACACAAATTTTCTTCTAAAGTCAATAATAATGAGTATAATGTTAAATTAAAATGTTGAAAAATCCGGAAATAACTGACTAGACTTAGCCTGGTAAGGGAAACTAAAATTGAGCGGAACTGCGTGGGAAGAGAAGGGCCAGGCTAGACTACTTGTTTCAGCCACGGTCATCTTCATACTAGGCTACATCTTCTACCTCAGTGGTTCCCAACCTTTTTAGACTTTTTTTACCCCAAGCCATTTTGTAATACCACAAGTACCCCTTCAGTCAAACGCAATGATGATTCTCCAAAACTATAATGTACAACAACTGTTTATTAAATGAAAATAATTTATTTAACCCCATAGAACATTTAATTTTCAGGCATTTTTATTCTTTTCAAAGAAAGATTAAAGATAAAGATAAAAATGTTGCCTTGAAAGTGAATAAGTAATTAAATAAATAAACCAGGTAATAGCAGGTGCAGAAAACAGCAACGTCCAAAATACATTTAACATCCAAAATACATCAGAAACTCACCCAAATGAGCAAATCCTTTGAGATTATGCTTTTTATACTGGATTCCATTTTGTGTCAAATCCGTGATTTCCGCATTGCTATTTTTACTTATTTTTTTGAGCACCTGGGAAATTTTTCCACATACCCTCGTAATATGCTCGCGTAACTCAAGGGGTACTTGTACCCCTGGTTGGGGATCATTGTGCTACAGTTTGTCCTGCTGGAGTGTGATGTGATTTGTGTCACACAGGTGTGATGGAGTGAGTTCAATCCAATAGGATGTCAGGATGGTAGATATTTACACTTCTCATCCAACCACAATCAAATTCACTCTATCCATGGGCTCCATGTGTCTGGATAGATTTATATTTATTAACTTTTTTCTGAACAATGAAAAGATAGAATAAAAACAAGTCAAAGTTAAATAAAAATGAAATACTTCTTGCATTTTTAAAAAGTTAGGAGTATAAAGTACAGATAATTGAATTAAAATGTAAGAAGTAGAAGTAAAAAGTAGGCTGAAAAATAAATACTCCACTAAAGTATAAATAACCAAAATTACTACTTAAGTAAAGTAACGAAGTATTTGTACTTAGTTACTTGACACCTCTGCAACACAGATACAATTGAACCTTACTGTCGGACCTGGAAAGTAGGTTTTCTGAAGAACCGGAGCGAGTACAGAGGCGACGGTTCAGCTTGGTAAGACATCTCCCAGTCATCCTCACATACGTCCATGTTAAGCTAATTTTTTTATTACTAAAATGTGATGTGAGACAACTAAAGAACACTGATCATTATATAAGTTATGAATGCTAGTTATAGATCATAGATAGATCAAACAACCGAACAAAATAACACGAGTTGTTTTTCAGCTTAACAGGTTAGACGACAACAGTGTTTGTGTCCTTCTGAGTGTTGGAATTGCATCGTCTTTTAGTGATAATCCTGTTTTTAGTCTGTTGTTAGATTCCCTTTTGTTCAGAAAGCTATCATACATGAAATAGCTTACACAAATATATGAGGGGATTATGTTATAACATGATATAAAGCTCAAACAAGTTGATTTTACATGATATTGCCCCTTTAAATAAAATGTAATGTTTGGAATTTAGGACAAGACATCTTTCTTGTTATGTTAATTGGGTTATATGAAGTTGGAGATGATGCTGCAGAGGCATTTAATGCTAGTCAGGAAAGTGTACTTAAAGATAATTTGTCTTAAAATGTAATTTTAAGTAGGTTGTTGACCTGGATTCAGAGCATTGCCACAAGATGAAACCAAAAATGAGTTAATTTTTTTTTTTAAACAAGAGGATGACATGTTAGGCAAAAAAAAGATGCTACCTTTGAGGGGAAAGAAATTACTTTTCAGCATCAAAACCTAATTATGAGACACAAAAGCTCACATTTGTAGTAAAATATTGCCCAGAATGAGTTTTTGAGGCAAGTTTCAAGACTCCCTTTATCTTCTAAGGCTTGAATAAAATGTCCTATTTGTARAAATCTTGTCAAGTTAATCTTCACTTCACTCATTGGCTGATTTTTTTCTCCTTATTTCAAGCCAAAAAAATCTCTCTTTTTTCTCACTTATTTTTGGAATGGCCTTTTTTCCCAATGTGGCTTTTATATACTAGAAACCTGAAATAGAAAAAAAAGATTAAAAGCCATTCTAGAAGGAATCATTAGATTAATAATACATTTATCTTTAGAAATGACAAACATATGGCTTATTTGGTCAACGTKATGCACAATTGCATGCAATATTGCAATATCTTGCATGGTCTTGCGTTATCTACACTTGGATAATATGTTGTGAATGACTAACATCTATAACCATGCAATATTTTTAGCTCAATATCCTTAAATTCACTGAGGTAACTGATATCAAATTAACTGAATGCAGCCGTTAGCAGAGCGAGGATTATAAATACCTGCAGGATAGACCACCAGATCATCGACATACACAGGGATAGTGATGGCTGTAATTATTCCAAGCTGCCATCTTCAGTCGGTGCATTTTTTTTTCTTTTTTTGTGCAAAACAGAAAGTGAGCGCTCAATAACTGACGTGTACATTTACATTGATGGCTGCTCAGCAAGCACACATGCAAAAAGTTGCACCCTGCCTGCGCAGGCCTGCTCGGACCCCCCACGAGTGCTATTGAAAGAAAGACAGAGGAAGAGACACCGGCGGTCTGCAGGAGATGAGGATGGTGGGAGGAGCAAGAGAAGAAACACAAGTGAGGAGGAGAGTGGCTATGATTGCCAGCCAGCATGTAGTCGGTAATTACAATGTTGTGTTCTTTCTCTCACACTCTCCATCCTTCTCTCTGCCTCTGCCAGCCATTCACACGTTTCTGTCTTACAAGCCTGCGTGCTCAAGGTTAATAGGAAGTTTGAGGCAATCGACTAAATAAAGACATACATTCACACGACACATACAGTCACCACACTTTCTGAGAGCCTGAAAACCTACAGTCCAGGCAGTAATATTGATCCTTTTTTTTTGTATTCATACAGCTGTGTTTGAAAGCTCGAACCATTTTTTAGAAGCTTGGACTCCAGTAATCCCCAGTTAGAGAAATAGTGTACGAACGAAAAGAATTCAAGACTATTTTTACCTTCCTGTTAAACTCTTGTTAAAAACATGTTTTTTTAAAGGGGAAATGTCATGTAAAATCAACTTTTTTGAGTTTTATATCATGTTATAATGATGTACTCTCATAAAAAACATGCCCAAAGCCTTGCTCTGACTCATTCATGCATGTTTGAGAAATCCTGCAGCGTTTTTAGGAAGCCGTGCTGAGGAGCAAAACGACAGGTGGGGACCAGAAACGCCTTTTGGGACAGAAACGCCTTTTGGGACCAGAAACGCCCCTGGGACGTGTCTTTAAGCCGAGCTTCCTCATGGCGGAGCACCCCCATCCCCCCACACCCCGCCCATGACTCCTGCAGGCTCTCGGGTGAAAGTGAAAGTGAAACTTAAACTGTCTGCKGAGCTCYYMACAYTASTTCTCACTCAGTGAAGCTCTTTTCAGATGAAAAATACCTTTGAGGAAATGTATTTTCAGATGCCAAGTAAACTGCACCATAGCAGCCCTCCCTTCCCGCAAAAGGAGCAGAATGTGGTTCTTAAAGAGACAGAGGCCAATTTCAAGGCGTTTAGAAGAGGAAGTGATGAGAAGACAAGTTTACTTTCTATTTAAACATAAAAAGAGCATTTTAATAACAACTAAAGGTGACATAGATACTTTATTATGGTATAGTATTTAAATGTATGCCTGAGAAACACATAATACTGCCCCTTTAACATGGCCAACAAATATGCTATATCCGTATTTCATGTCTTATGCATAAATCCAGCCATTGCACTTTATGAAAACTTGATCAAACTTCAGTGATTTTGTTTTTATGTATTTGATGAATTTATTTAGCCTTTTTTTCTAAACCAACCCAACAAAAACATTTATTGAACATGTTTAGTGTCTCGTTCTGTAGAGCTGGTAATTTCACCCTCATTATTCTTTCTTAATAAAACCTGTCAGAAAAAAAACAAACAAACCTCAGGTGATAGCTGTAAGTTTGTGTGCTTGGTGTTGCCACAAGCATTATACACGAGTTGTGACGCTTCAGTGCAGCATCAATAACAACCCTGATGTCTCCTCTTTCCGATTCGTTCTGCTCACCTTTGTTCCACCACAGCCTCTAATTTTCTCAGCTTCCTCTCTCCTGCTGTCTTGCGTCATTTCTTGAAWTTTTCCCTCTCGTTTCTCTTCTCTCTCCAACCGCCTTTGCTCATTGACTTATCATTCTGATTTGCCTGGTTCATCCCCACCAACACACACCACGTCTTTCTTGCTCTCTCAATCATACATGTTTATATGCACACATGTAAGCTGCGATACGTGAGCGCGCCCTCTCCATCCACCCGCTGTCCTCCCACTCATTCACCCCAATCTCTCGCCTTGCCCTGCTCTCATTTTTATTACTGACTTACCGTCTCAGCCTCCATCTCTCTTTGTCTGTGTGTTTAAAAGCAGGGCTATATTGAGAGCGTCTGCTTGGTAGACACAGAGGAAAAGAGGAGMCGAGTGCACGACGAGGCTGGAGAACAGAAAGTGAGACAGAATGGATGAATGACGTGCAGAGCAGAGGTCGACAGGAAGATGATGCAGAATAACAAGTAATAAAACACGCATTTCTGAGAAAACGTGTACAATATGAGTTCTTTTAATAATAGAAATGATTAGACACAGTAAATGAAGCTGCTGTAAATATCTGTCACACTTTACAGATTGATTCCTTCAACTTGGACCTTTCACAGTAACTAAAATCCGCAGTTTCGTCTTTTCGTGGGAGTTAATTACAGATGTTTTGCTTCCACTTTGAGCTTGACATCCATCTTGAAAGAAAAAGGAAATAATCTCAAGAAACTGTTTGACTCTTCTTTATTGAACAAAGACTTTTACCCAGACTGAATGAGCACAAGACCTGAAGCCCAGTGAAATGGAAAGTCATCTAATGAGWCACCCATCCTTTCTCTCCTCCCATGAGTTTATATTTGGAGGAAGATGAAAAAGAAGCCTCCAGCTCTTGGCTCCTAAAAGTTGGAGGTGGAAGTGTAATGGCAGCAGCTACTGTGAATCATTAGCTAAGAAGTTAGTTGTGCGTGATGACCGCGTAGATCTACTTCTCCCTAAAGGTTCAGTAGGTGCCACAAGGATGGATTAGAAAACCTGCCTAACCCTGGGGGTGAAAAAGCAGTTTCATTTTACAAGTTGCTGCTCCTGAGCTCTCCTCGAGACCTGAACTGAGACAAACAGGTGACGGCATGAGAAGTGTGGCCAAAACTGTCAAGTCCAAGATTAAAAAAATAAAAGTCTAATTTCCAGCAATAATCTAAGCTTTTGACAAAATGCGGTTACGTTTTGTTTATATGGAGAAATGTTTTTAACTTGCTTTTTTTACAGGATGAAATACCATTAAATATGACAWTGATAAGAAATTATTTATTTTAAGTCATAAAAATAAATTAGGTCAAATCTAAAAATGATTTGAAGTAGTTAAAGTGCGACACCACTTACAGCCAACAGAAGCTGACTTCAGCACACTTTTTTGGCTTTTAATAATTTCACTTATGAAATTAAGTCAGTCTAGTCTTTCAGTTTTTGAAAATTTTTTGGTTTCACCGTAAAAGTCACGTCTATTAACGTCCTGCTGAGTTCTACGGTGCCCATCCGGGGACATTGGATATGCAGTATATCACCTAGTGGCCACACAATGATAATAATGCATGGCTACAAGATTTTGAGCAGCGTGTCTCCTTGTGAGCGATTGCTTGTTATCGTGGCCAATTCTCTARTCGATTTGATTTTGATTCATAAGGTTCTGAATCGATTAATCACGATTCGACTACTTCCACWGCAAAGGCATGGAGTGAGAGGTGCATGTTTTGATCGTTGAGCTTCAAAAAATAAATAAATAAATAAGTGCAATCAAAGTTTTTTGGATAAACTCATTTTGATTATTCGTCTTGATTGGCTGAAGTATGTCATTCATTCCCATTAAATTAAAATAAAATAAATTCTAATTTATCCATGTAAACAATCAATGCATGGAAATGACTGCAAACATTATCTCAAAATTGCATGGCCACTCGATAAAAATATTTAATCCATTTTTACCAGACGGGCTCCGTAGAGTCCTGTCAGTTTAACAATTTAGATTTTCCTAATAATTCCACATTTTTAACTACATTTTTTCCTTGTCCTAATCTTCTTTGTAGTATCACTTTCCAGATGCCCTCTACCTTCCAAGTCAGATCACTTTCAGACACAAAAACACATGGATGGCAACAATCAAACACTAAACCTCAGGCTTCATWATAAAGGTTTACAATCTGTTTGGTCACTTAGATTAAAATCTGTTGTGTGATTAAAGACAATCACATACCATTTTTTTAATCAAGTCTAGCAATCATTTTGATTTGAACATCACTAACTGGTCRAGTTAATCTGCTTTTTTTAAGACACCAGATACTTGTGTGTCTCTWGTCCTAAATGTAAAATTGCGTTATTTGATGCTTTATAGAAAACAAGCTGGTGTTTTCTAGCTGAAAGTGTGGCTGTGTTTAAATAAAAGGCATCTGGCTGTAAACAGTTCGTACTGATGAGGCTCAAGGAGACAATGAAGTATGATCCATGCATTTAAAGGCTTGTTGGATTTAKAAGTAAAAAGATTTATGATCATAAATGGTAATCATGTCCGCTCTTTTTTGATTTCAAGCAGAAGGCTGTTTCAGGTAAATATAACGAGTCCAGCTCGTTACACCCTGTCAGATGACGACACGGGGATTGCAGTGCACTGAATAAGACGAGACAGAGTCGGCYATCACTGGCTCTGTTCAAATGCATGTTTTCACAGAGGTCAGTCTGAAAGTGGCCTCAGTCTTGTTATTTTGTGTTTTTAGGTACAGTGAGACAGAAGAGTCGGGCATCTTAACACTGTTACAGATGGTGGGAAGATTATGGCCCTGACCTTCTGTGGCTTTCAACATGTACAAAGGATTTGTGAAACTCCTCAGTCTGAGTCACTGAAACACTCACCCAGAGACCTCAACGTTGTGTATTTGAGGTTAGAGAAGTAACAAAACATTTGACTATTTTTTTTACCTTGTGGTTTGTCTGTAGACACTTCAGTCAACAGATAAAAATATATTTCTTCATTATTACAAAAGAACAAAATGAGCACAAGCTTGGAAGACTTTCATATCTTGTTACCAAATCTTGTTAGATGTGGATATTTTGCACGTACAGCGGGTAAAATAAGTATTGAACACGTCAACAGTTTTCTCAGTAAATATATTACTAGAGGTGCTAATGATATGAAATTTTCACCAGATGTCAGGAACAACCCAAGTGATCCATACATACAAAGAAATCAAACCATAACTGTCCAGAAATGAAGTTATTTGTAATAATGTGGAATGGCACAGGGAAAAAGTATTGAACACATGAAGAAAGGGAGGTGTAAAAAGGCATGGAAAGCCAAGACACCAGCTGAACTCTCTCAGTAATTAGAAAGCAAGCCTGCCCCTTGTCAGTGCAAGTTAATATCAGCTGGTTCAGTCCCAAATGATGGCCAGGTATCACACAAGAACCATCTGATGATGGGTAAAAGTAAAGAGCTCTCTCAAGACCTTCACAAYCTTATTGTTGCAAAGCATAATGATGGCATCGGTTACAGAAGAATGTCTAAACTTCTGAAGGTTCCAGTGAGCACTGTTGGGGCCATAATTCAGAAGTGGAAAGAACATTATTTCACCATAAACCGACCACGACCAGGTGCTCCTCACAAGATTTCTGACAGAGGAGTGAAAAGAATTATCAGAAGAGTTGTCCAAGAGCCAAGGACCACTTGTGGAGAGCTTCAGAAAGACCTGGAATTAGCAGGTACGTTTGTTTCAAAGAAAACAATAAGTAATGCACTGAACCACCATGGCCTGTATGCACGCTCACCACGCAAGACTCTACTGCTGAAGAAACAGCACGTTGAAGCTCCTTTAAAGTTTGCTGCACAACATTTAAACAAGCCTGTGTAATACTGGGAGAATATAGTCTGGTCAGATKAGACCAACATTGAACTGTTTGGATGCCAGAATACACATCATGTTTGGAGGTCAAATGGCACTGCACATCAGCCCAAAAACACCATACCAACAGTGAAGTTTGGAGGTGGGAACATCATGGTGTGGGGCTGTTTTTCAGCATATGGTACTGGCAAACTTCAAATAATTGAAGGAAGGATGAATGGAAAAATGTACAGAGACATTCTTGATAAAAATCTGCTTCCATCTACCAGGATGATGAAGATGAAACRTGGCTGGACATTTCAGCAAGACAATGAGCCCAAACACAAAGCCAAGGAAACTCTCAGTTGGTTTCAGAGAAAGAAAATAAAGCTGCTGGAATGGCCCAGCCAATCMCCTGACCTGAATCCAACAGAAAATCTATGGAAAGAACTAAAGATCAGAGTTCATAGAAGAGGTCCACGAAACCTTCAAGATTTGAAGACTGTTTGTGGAAGAATGGGCCAAAATCACACCTGRGCAATGCATGCCACTAGTTTCTCCATACAGGAGGCGTCTTGAAGCTGTCATTGACAACAAAGGCTTTTGTACAAAGTATTAGATAAATTTCAGTAAGTGTGTTCAATACTTTTYCCCTGTGCCATTCCACATTATTACAAATAACTTCATTTCTGGACATTTATGGTTTGATTTCTTTGTATGTATGGGTCACTTGGGTTGTTCCTGACATCTGGTGAAAATTTCATGTCATTAGCACCTCTAGTAATATATTTACTGAGAAAAATGGKGACGTGTTCAATACTTATTTTACCCSCTGTAAATAGTCACCTTAAAAATTAGACTGCAGCAGTTTTATGGCAACACGAGAGGCAACCGKTCTTGATAAGTCTGTGGTTGTTGTGTTTAAGCAACAGAACAGAAAGACAGAGTCTAATGTAGATAAAGCAACAGAAGAGTGAATATCAGCCATTTCTCCCCAGGCTATATCTGGCTTGGTAAAGCACCCATCGAGCTTGGATATACTGTATATCAAATCAGTAATAAATGACATAAAAGTCTAAAGCAGGAGTCAGCCATAACCATCCTTTCCAGGCAAAAAAATCAAACAAAAACATATTCTTAATCAAAAATTTGCWATGAAAATATTCACATCTTTAAAAATGGCAAATGCTATCTGTGAGAATAAAAACTGAAACAAATTAAAAGGGTAATAGACACTTCAAAYGCGGCTAATCTAAAGCTGCCTCCACAAAGTTTGCTGTAAAAAAATTGAATTTTCAGCGATTCTTGTTGATGGCTTCTTGCATCAGAGCAAGCCTAACGTATTTCTGCTTGCAGAAGCAGATGGAAAAAAATCACAAATTCTCCAACCACTGAGCAACTGGTCACTAAAAGGATCGACGCGGTGCCTGAAAACAATCCCCAAGGTGAGATCACAGAGATGAACAAGTGAGCAAATTTCTCTCACCGTGTTTTTTTTTTTTTTGAATAATTACTTTCCTTCTTAATTCTGAGCAATGCAAGCTCAATTTTCCATCCAGGCTCATACTTGAGCAATAATCACTGTTTTCATCAGGATCAGCAATGCCAGGGCTTGAGAATAAATAATGGGGCAAATAAATCAGCTCTGTAATTAGGCAAACTGTGGTGCAAAGGGCTGGAGCTCCACTGCTCTGTTCTGTGTGGAAAAACCAGCAGAATAAGGACAAAAAATGCTCTGAAAGAAATTCTGTGCTTTTTTTTCTAACATTCTGCAAAGTTGTTAACAGCACAATATATTGAATTTACAGTATATTCTGCTTTTGAATAAAAAACACAAGTTTAACCTTCAACAAGTGTTATATTGTTCCTGTCAAATACACACATACTGAATGATTCTGCTTTTAAAAATGGACTGTAGAATTATAAAATACTATACAGAATATGAGCTGCTTGAAATCATAAAACCTGATCAGGTTACGTTATCTCTCAGATTTTTCAATTTACCTTTAAGCGTGCACCATTAAGTTTAGTAATGAGAGCACAGATAAACTCATTTTTGCCTTTTTTCCCACTCATTTATTGTAAAAGTAGAACTTCATATTTATTTTAAAGTTTAATTATAAAAGTGAAAACATCAAAGGCAGCACATGTGAAACTTCAATGCAGGAGTAATATTCTCCAACCTGTTAATGCAAAACAAAAGACACAATTTTGCAATGTATAAAGAGCTATAAATCATTTGTAGTTTAAAAAAGCACTGAAGAATTTCAACACTTCAATACTGGAATTTAAATTAGAACTTTAAATTCAAACGTTTGGGAAAACAGAAAAGATGTAAATGCACACTAATGTCCAACATCACGTGTTTAAGTGAGATCTGATCAGAATTCATTGCATGACATTTGCAGAAGAATTAAATAAATGCCCTTTAACATTTTTAATCATTATGTTGTAAGTTCAKTTATTCTTAAATGAAGACCACCATCAAATTCGTCAACTAAACAACATAAAGCTAAAATGTGTTGCATGAGTCAGTTAGCTGCACAGCAGAGAGGGATGTGTMGAGACTTTCCACTTGTTTGTAAACATGTTCTCACTGATAAGTGGGGGGGAGGGGGGATGACCGAACTAGGACAGTTACTCATAGCACTTTGTTTTTAGTCTAAAATTACCTAATRAAAGGTTTAAACTTACGAAAATAGGTGCAACTTTGCAACATTTGTCTTTCTACTGCCTTTCTTTAATCTCAATGCGCAAATTTTTGCTGCCTTTAATTGCATACTTTGTTTTGTTTTGTTTTTCACAAAAAAACTGTCCCCGGCTCACTGCTTTTGTTTGTCCGTGTCTTTATCCTGACAACTCCTAAACCGTCGAGGCAGATGGCCACCCACCCTGAGCCGGATTCTGTTCAAAGTTTCTTCATGTTAAAAAAGGGTTTTTCCTCTCCACTGTCACCCACCATCTTGTGCCTGTTCAGGATGGGGGACGAATCGATGCAACGTGCTGTGTGTTTGTTTTGTTTTGTTTTGCTTTGCTTTTTGTTCTTTGTTTTGTTTTTAGTTTAGTTTAATTTAGATTAGTTTTGCTTTGCTTCGTTTCGTTTTGTTTCTTTTCTTTTGTTTTGTTTTGTTCGTCTTGCTTCATTTTGTTTCATTTCGCTTCGCTTCATTTTGTTTTGTTTCGCTCTGCTTTATTTTGTTGGTTTTGCTCTGTTTTGTTTTGTTTTGTTTTGTTTTGTTTTGTTTCGTTTCGTTTTGCTTCGTTTTGTTTTGTTTCGATTCATTTCGATTGTTTTGCTTTGTTTTGTTTTGTTTTGTTTTTTTGTTTCATTTAGTTTCGCTTCACTTCACTTTATTTTGTTGGTTTTGCTCTGATTTGTTTTTTGTTTTGTTTTGTTTCGTTTCGTTTCGCTTCGCTTCGCTTCATTTTGTTTTGTTTCACTTCAATTCGTTTGTTTTGCTTTGTTTTGTTTTGTTTTGTTTTGTTTTGCTTCGCTTCACTTTATTTTGTTGGTTTTGCTCTGTTTCATTTTGTTTTGTTTCGTTTCGCTTCGCTTCACTTTGTTTTGTTTCGCTTCATTTCGTTTGTTTTGCTTTGTTTTGTTTCATTTCGTTTTGTTTCGCTTCGCTTCGCTTCGCTTTGTTTTATTTTGTTTTTGTTCTTTGTTTTGTTTTTTGTTTTGCTTTGTTTTGCTTTGTTTATATAACAATCAATTGCAGTAGTTTACAAAATGTCACTTTGGAAAACAAAGTGACATTTTGTAAACTACTGCAATTGATTGTTATACAATTGCATTGAAAAAACCTGGGAAGCCCTGTTTGTTTGAAAGTAGTAATAAYGCATGGATAATGAGGCAGTAAAACGATGATATGATCCAGCTTCAACAGACCTCCCACGGTCTCCCCGAGAGTCAGCCAAACTTTTCAAGACAACCCCCTCCCCCTCCCCTGTCCCCATCAACTCTCAGTCTGTCCCATCATGGGCGGTTTTGATTCACAGGACTGACAACCTTATTATGCGGCACACTTATTATTGATATTACGCCGCAGAGGCGCGGTTGCCATGGTCACCGAGCGAGAGACATTTAATTTTCTCTCCTCCATCATCATTATCTATGGGGCCATCTGTTGTGGAAAATGAATTCAGCCTCATTTGCATGACTGATAAGCACATTCTTTATCTGTCCCACAGAAGGTCATATGCCATGGATTTGGGGACTTGAGAGAGAAAGCGTGTGAGAGGGTGAAATGATGCACGGTCTTACCTCTGTGAACGAGGTAAATGAGGTGTACGTGTGTGCTCGAGTGTTTATCAGAGCTAGAATGTGTGCATGTGTCTGCATAATCTGTTGACATATAATGTTTATGTATGCCCTCTTGCCATGCTTTTGTTCTCATGGATGGGTTTGAATTTACATGTGTGTTTGTGTGTGTGTGTTCAACCAACATTATAGCTGCACACAGTGATATTTGTGACTCTGTGTTTTCACACTCGTATTTTTGGTTTAGATCTTTTATTTTGGCAACTATATGTTTTAGACAGAAAGAAATGATTATTAATGATAATTTTACATGATAAAGACACGTTGAGTAGCTTTGAATCAAGGAATTGAATGTGTTTTTCTTTCTCCTTTGGCAAACCCTGCACACTCAGGTGCTCCAAAGTTGGTTATAGGCACCTTCTGTTGCAACAACTGCTGTAAATTATCAAAAAAATTAAAACTTTCAAAACTTCTAAAGACTTCCAAACAGTTTCTAAACCTGCTTTGTTTAGAGCTAAAACCAACAATCTGTGACTGTTAGTTTCCTAAAGTCTCGGATGTATAAATTGAACATGAGTGTGTGTGTGTGTGTGTGTGTGTGCCAGTCCTGTGAGGAGCTACCTTTAAATCCCAGTTTCCTGCCTCTCCCCCAGTCTAACTCTGACTTTACCTGCTAGACTTTTATGAAAACCCAAATTGGTGAAACAAACAAAAGCTACATTTCTAAATCYTTTGCTGGGTCAATTCCACCTTAATAAAATGTTCATTTGCAAATCATTTCGGCAGGTTAACCTCGAGAAATGTTTCTGAAAATTGATTGATTGTTGTTTTAGGGGCCTCCATCAAACAACAAGATTTAAAAGCTCGACGTGTTTTAGGAGATGTGAGATTTTAACATTTTGAAAGAGTCTATTTCAATTTATTCATACATGAAATCAGTATATGATGTCAGTTGAGACATAAAAGATTTTAAACTCTTCATATAGTAAATGACTGAACTCCAACCAAATTTGGCCCAAAAAGTGCAACCCTCTGTTCTGAAATCCTGTATATTGAGCACTGAGTGACTTTAAATGAATACAAAACATTTCTGAAAAAAAAAAAGAAGCAGATGAATCACGCTCAGTCGGGAAAAAAATCGTTGGATGTTTTATTCAAAATAATAATAAAATGGGATAAGATTAAATAATATATTCAAATATTACATTTACAGCATTACATTTTGGGGCTCAGAGTAGAGGGATGTTACAGCACAGCACAGTTTGTCTGTGTGTGTATGTGTGTGTTTGTGTGCTGCTCCCCTGAAGCTGCTGCTGCTGCGTGTGT
>NW_013952404.1:2226704-2229778 GCF_001266775.1 Austrofundulus limnaeus | reverse complement strand
ACAGGAAGTTTCTCAGTTGATCTGCGCTCGACAGTGCAGCCTAGGTGGAGTAGTTGAATGCAGATCCACCGAGCCTTCAACACAGAGCATCTTCAGAAGACAAGTTGATATAAAGTTTAAAAATGTGTATTGTTCCATACAAGTGCACATTGAACCTGGAGCACTTTACTGAATGGTTCGAAACTGATAAGTAAGCATACATGTAATTTATTTGTACAAATGAGCAATTGAAGTGAAGCTTATTTAGTGATTTAAAGGGACATGCTAGTGGCTGAAACAGTAGAGACTCAAAAACAAAGAAACAAATAAAAAACTAGTTTTCTGTTTTCACTTAAGAACTGTACGGAGCCTGCGAAGGGACATGGGAGATTTTTTTTCTTTTGTGTTCCCACGCAATAGTATTGCGTTACCTCGCAATACTTTTGCGTTCCCTCGCAAAAGTATATTATCACTGTTGTGCCTGCCGGTTTATTAGCAAACTCACATGTTCACCATTAGCGAGTTAGCCTACTGCTTTCATTCAGCTTCAGAATGAATATATCACACAGCCACGCATGGAGGTATATCATATGCTGATATTTTAACACAGTGCAGCCACGCAACGTCAATGTCAATTTCACAAACTTGTGGCGATACATCCTGTTTTGGTAACCGGATATTTCAAAATAAATGTCTGATTTAATTCCGTTCATATACAAAACAATCTTTTGCGTGGGAACGCAAAACAATATTGCTTGGGAACGCAAAAGTATTGCGAGGAAACGCAAAAGGGAAAAAAAAAMCCTGTGTCCCCTCGCGGGCTCYGTAGAACTGAACCAGCTTTGTGATATTGAAAACCTAAAACTTGACCTGACATGCACTAATRTTCTTTACAGAATAGACTATTATGTGCAGGAAAGAAACTAAAAGGCAAAGGAACAAGATTACCAAAATAAAATGGGAAGCGAAACAAAAGAGAAGAAAAAATACAGGAGCAAAAACAAACTAACTATACTACGCACGAAAAGGCTTTAATTGAAAAAAAATTATAATAAGAATAAATAATTAAAAGCTTTAATACCTTTGTAATTATTTGTAACTAAACAAAAACACAATTTTTACAGTTTTAAAGTTATATATTTGATGCCTTATTGTTCATATTTGTATGTGCGTGTCTTAACTGCTTTAAATCCCGCCAAATATATTACTAATGCATCATGATTCTTGAAATCACTGCTGTCTTTTTGTGTTGTGTACACGCCTCCCATTTGTTTATTTAGAAGCATTGGGTAAATTAATTGTGTTTGATTGGCATTAACATAGCCAAATAAAAATTTGAATTTGGTAATACTGAACRCCCTGAGGGCATCTGCGTCCCAAACCACAAAAGTACTTATCAAGCCTTCCTCAGCCGCCTGGCAGCATTGCTTTAGAGAGMAGCGCTTGTTGGTTCTGTAAAATACTGCTGCATGGCATTTGATTTGTTTATTTTTATGTGGGACATCAAAACAATACGCCTCATATACATGTATTCCTGATACGAGAAGCTCGGCACACGCCCTTGTTTTTCAATGCAAATCTTGAATATTTATGTGCAAACATGACTTTATTTGAAAATGTTATTGCTTATCTCTGCCATATGAGGATTTCCCAATATGCTGTTCTGCCTGGAGGGGCTGCCGCACTTTCAGCCGAATCTATCTCACCAAGGGAAAATAAAAAAAATAAAAAAATGAATGAATTAGCACCTCCTGTCCAGTAAGAAATGAACCTAATTTATAATCTAATTATAAGGATGTCTTAGGGATCAAATTAGCATTTTGGGTTTGCAAATCTCGGTAAATATGGAAATCATCACTTTGTTATTCCCATYTTCATTCACACAAGATTGCGCATGAATGTCACCCTCTTTTATGGTTTGCAGCGTGATTATATTGTAAACAGTGTCCCCTGTTTGCGAGCAGAGCTCATCACTGAACACGTGGCTGCAGCTAGCCTGTTTCAATACTCATTCATCTTCWGCACGCTCCAGCCTGCTGCTCAGCCAGCCTCGAAGTCAGGAACGCTGGAAAAGGGATGGGAAGCGTTAATTAACAGCAACCAAGCACCAGCCTGAGACTTTCTTTAAGTTCGCCACTTCTATCTCTCCCAGCTCTCTGGATGAAGCCACACGTGTCATGCATATGAAGGACATGTTGTTTGTCTTTCTGCATATTTGTCTTACTTTTTTAATTTCTATGGAGTTTTTTTGTCTTGTTCTCTGGTTTACTTTCACACCTGCAGCCTGGTGCTGATTGACACACAGCTGCTTTTCATGTCAGACAAAGATGACTTTACAGCCTGCTCTGTGATGCTGCTCACACGCCTGACCTCCAAAGTATTTGCATGAATCCTGATTAAGACGAGTGTTGCTTTGGAAATTGTGGTCGCTAATGTATTCTTCATCATTATCATAACGAATAATCCCATATTATAAGTCATAAAGAAGKCACTGGGTCTTTTTTCATTTAAACAGTCCAGGTTTCTACATAAATACTGAAGCCATTGTTAGAAACTCTGAGTTTTGGACTCTTCATGGTTTTTATTAATTTTTTTTATTTGGTATAAAAAGTATTCCAGCATAATGTTTATGTCACTGCCATTGGATCAAGATGTTTGACCATTTTGATGTAGTGGAACTAGGGTTGGGCATTATTGGCAAAAAAATTAATCACGATTAATTGTGGTATTTAGCCGATAAYGATTAATTTGACGATTAATCCCCTGGAGTCCCTGAACACCCTTATGTCATAGTCACATGACCAATTTAGTAGTAAAGATTTGCTCTTCGTAAAAATCTGTTTCAAATTGTGTCAAAATTACCGACTTGGGGCTATACATCAAATTTTAAATGTTGTTGACAGATAAATAAATTACAGAACTTACCTTTTTTTAATGTTAGTCATATTTGAAGCGGAGAGGAGCACCAAATGGACTGACTGTCTAACTGGTGGCCTTAATCGTATTGAAGAAATTTTTAGTTATTTATAGATTAGTACTGATATTAGAAACAACACCAGAGTATTAGGGTTTTCTTTTCATAACACTTTTTATAA
>NW_013952404.1:2225070-2226316 GCF_001266775.1 Austrofundulus limnaeus | reverse complement strand
GCACGGATAAAACCCAGGTCTGAACCGGGGATCAAACCCACACACATACACATACACACAAACACACACCTTCTTGCTGTGAAGCGTCAGTGCTAACCACCGAACCATCGTGCAGCTGGTTGTGAAAAACTGACCTGACTGCGAATGGGCGCTCACCTGATGCACTTCCGCCTGGCTAGCTGCTAACATGTCGGGGAAGCAAAACTGGTCAGTCAGCGACACGTTTCCATTAGAAACTTTGAAAGAGCTCAAAACTCGCCTTGATGTTGTAAAGTGTAGGAACACGAAGTGTTTTAGACAAGTACGCAAAAAACTCAACGTTTGTTTATGTTCATCGTGGAAGTAGAACTTCTGCGTTTTTTTCAGGGATGTTTACAACTCTGCGAATGTCAGTAYTTCTATTCTGAATATAACCGACGCTCGTCAAGATCGAATCAGTTAATTTTGTGCACACTGAAACAATTTGGATTATTTTGGATACATTTCAATCTGATCAAAGAATTTTGCGCATGTAAACAAAGCCAGTTACAGAATTGCATATAGAGTATATCTGAAAAACTAGAGAAAACTAATTCCAAGTTTAATATAGTCTAGGACAGTGGTTCCCAAAGTTGGGGTCGGGACCCAAGGTGAAACATCAAGGTGGGGTCCTGAAAAGATTTTCTAAATTAATGACATTTTTGCTTTAGTTGCCTAAAATATATAAATGTAGAATAATAAATATTGTTACTATGCCCATGTTTAGTTGGCCTGATAGAAATGTTTATCATCCAAAAATAGTTGTGGGCACAGGTCTCTGCTACTGTTATGTTGTGGGTCAAAAACTGAAAAGTTTGGGAACCACTGCACTTCAAAAATCAATTTAAAGGATAATAAAATGATTGGTGATGAAATATTTTCCCTATAATTATTACAAAAACACAAAATAAGTATAAATACTTATTTATATTTGTGTAGCCTTTGTTTTTAGGGTTATTAACAAAGTTTGTGTACTCAGACCAGTAATATTTGGGGTCACAAGTTTTTGCCATGAAAATTTTGTGGGTCAGAAGACAAAAAGTTTGGGAACCACTGCTTTAGGGCACAGATAGAAAAATGGAGCAGATAAGATTTTTCTTCTGCCTCCTTTCATTTCAATTTAATTTTGTTGTGTATATGTTGTGTATTTTTTGTTTTTAATATGTATAAAAATATTCAGCTTAAACGTAGGAGAATTTTTTTTCCACAATGAAGGGGAGCATTGTAT
>NW_013952404.1:2217304-2223976 GCF_001266775.1 Austrofundulus limnaeus | reverse complement strand
GCCCCACCCCCTCCCCTCATCTCTTCCCCGTGGGAAGATCTGACTCTGAGAGCAGACAGTCTGCAGCCCTGAATAAATGTATAAGAGGGAGAAGGGGAAGGGAGGGCACATTAGCAGGCAGAGGGAGCGCAGGGGCGGGAGAGTGTTGGAGGATACATCCATGCCGAGTGTACAGAGAGAGCCAGATCCACGTCAGATACAGTGGAGGGAAGCAGTTCAGCTTGTAGGACTGAGAAATAAGCTTTTCAGCTTCTTTCAGCTGTCCCTCCCTCCCAGCACAAATATAAGCATATGCATACTCCCAGTTTCCCTGCCTGACACACACACATACACACACACACAGTTGCTGTAGGGTATACCAGTCGGCTCTGGCAGTCTTCTCCTTTGTTGTTTTTGCTATTGGTTGGTCTGAGCGGCAGCACGGCGCGCGCCTCCATCATCACCGGGGTGGTGTGTGTGTGTGTGTGTGTGTGTGTGTGTGTGTGTGAGGAGTCTGAGAGGCGGCGCGTGAAGGATGCCACTGGCTGTACCTGGGTAAGTCAGCTTCCCCTCTCTGTCTCTGAGCTCGTCTTTCTTTCTCTTTTTGTTCTCTCTGATCTGCAGCCTCTCCATCCCGCCTGGGATTCTCCACCTACCGTGCTCATCCTCTCACTCCCTCCCTCCATCACTGCGAGCTCCCTCTTTCCCTCTCAGTCTGCGTTAACGCCGTCTCCTCCGGACTGCGCTCCCTCTCCAGGCTGCGCCTCATTGGTGTGTCCTGATCACCCCCCCCCCACACACACACACACTCACCCTCCCACCCTCTCTCAATTTTTTCCATTAGGCTCCAGGCCCATTGGTCGTCTGCCTCCCAACCATTATCTCCACTCCTCCGCCCCTCTGTCATTCTCTCTGCCTCTCTACGCTCTCCCTCCTTCCTACCGTCATCTCTCAAGTCGTGAAAAATGATTTGCATGCAGGAGGAGAGCAGAACTTTGCAGTGAGCACAGACAGGGAATTGGGAGTTAAACAAGGGGAAATAGGAGAGGAGGTGCATTGTGGTGCAGGAGGAAAAGTTTCCAGACACGACTGCAGTTGGTAGGTACCCTGTGCTCGTTTATGGCATCTTTTGTCTTTGCATTGCTGCTGCTGAGGTTTGACTCCGACGTCTTGAGCATCTCTACTCCTAATAGTTGCTTTTGGTTTTTGTTTGRCTTACTTTAAGAAAAATAACATTAGGCTAAGTTGATGTGGTTCATTTATCATTGATCCAGTCAGGATTTTCTGGTAAGGCTACTTTTTTATTCTACTTTACGTGTAATTTATATTCTCTAACACAAGTAATGTTTTCTGTTATTGAATGCTGTCAGGTTATAAACATATTAGATACTTCTTGCATGGGCTTCTGTTATTTTTTTAGTAATCTGAAAGTGTTCTAGAAGTTTTGTCCTGCAGTGCACTCCAAACTTCATTTGAGCTTTCCTTATCCTGTTATAACTCTGTTAAAAAGATCTAATTTAAGCTCATAAATGCACCCAAGTCCTAAATTGGTTCTAATTAGTTTTTATTTTAAATTTTCTTTTGTTCTCAAAGTGATTTTCTTATTGCTAAATTCAGTCTGTCTTGGTGCGACGTTCTCATGCACTCCGAGGTGTGGGAGATGATCTGCAGGAAAACAATTAGAAGGCGTGGAAACAAACATTATAGCAAAGAAAAGTGAGAATTTAAAGGTTTTGGGGGAGTTTCTGACTTCCAATTCTAGTAAACTCCCATGTGCACAACTGTTTATATGGTTTGTATTTAGTTTCCTCTTTTTGCATGCTGGAAAACACAATCCTGTTGTTGTTACTGTGTGTGCTCCCATGGGTGGCATTTACCGTCGTTTACACACAACAGGGCACAGATGCATTGCAACATGCTTCATTCTGTCAAAGTTCTGACACAAAGTGAGCCCAAAGTGTCTCAGACTGAATGTTTTTTTTTYCATGTCAACACGTGACGAAAACAAGGTTTGAACAAGTCAAGGGACACGTGTGAGGAATTTATTATTTTCTTTTCGCACACAAATTACCCCAGCACAAGTGAAGTTTCTGGTCCTAATTCTCATTGTAGCTTCTATTCGTTGCTGCTGGTGAAAACACATTTTTTTCCAGTTTTGTTAAGCTTTAAGATGTTTTTCCTGCTTTTAGCTCTGTTCCTTGCATCTGCATCTGTGCTGATGAGATTGAGACGAGCTGCTTGGCGTGAGGTGAAGCCATGTTCTCTGGGATGTTCCTTAAGCTGCAAGAAGAAGGAGATGCCTCGCTTGTTACAGGGATGCTTGTGATGCTGCGCTGAGTGTTTGTGCCACCGCGGCGCTTGATGTGCTTTGCTGAGCGAGTCGAGGACAGGCAGACAGCTGAATGTGATTAAATTATAGAGGGAGAGCACGCTACCTGGGTCTTACCGAGTCCAGCGTTGCAGGGACCCCCTTCTTTCCTGCCTCTGTTCATCCCGTCATCTCGCTTGTGGAATGGAGAGCAAGAGGACCCAGCCCTTCTAAATCACAACAGTCTAGTCTGAGCTGAGAGGAGACCTAGAGACTGGGACTGCTGAATATATGTTCAGCCTAGCAGTTGTACGACTCTTCTAATTTAATTTTTAATCCTTTTTTTAATGTGAAGACGTTATAAGAATGTGACAGAAAATCACAAGTAGCATGCTTTTGTAGTAAATTTAAATTAATGAACAAGACCTGACCTTCTTTTCAGCGTAGTGTGGGAGATGCTTTATGGCCCCTATTCTTCTGCAGCCTCATGAATGGGCAGTAAAAAGCCTCCTGGGGATCCCCTCCGTGCAACTCTCACGGGTGGGTCAGGGGGGTTAGGGGAAATCGTGTGCTAATATTAGCCTCCATGTTTAAAGGATGAATACCTGCTTGTTTAGCGTGACTGAGCAGTTTAGTGGCATGAAACATGATGTTGCATTCATGTTAGGCAGGATGTTTTGGTCACTTTGGCTCAGAGAATGGAAATGCTACCCCCCAAAGCCCATGTTTTCTTAAGAAAAAACAAAACAATACAGAGTAACTGTAYTATAATGGTTAGCCTCTGTGATTATTGACTTAAAGTGCATTCCATATTTTTACTCAGAAATCAGAATTTTCCAAGTTCCAAGTTGGAAACTTCAWTGGAAACAACATTGGAAATTCAGTTCATGAAATCAATGGTTTCTCACTGACCCTGACCTAAAATTCAACAAGGCTTTCTCACTCAGAAAAAAGTAGCAATGTATGCAATAAAAAACTGTATACTTTCATTTTTGTCGGATTGTATATTAGACCTCAAACTCTATTGGTAAATATGTTGAAAAAATATCTTAAATTTTTAAAAATGCCATTTGCTTGTATTGCTATAATCTGGCCACTGAACGCAATGTTCACAAGTTCACAAGACTTGAGCTGGAGCACATTAATGTCAGTCTAAGTTCTGACTTCTGAACAAAACYGAGTGCAGCATGATGACCATATTTACAAACTATGACAATTTTAAAACCTTAAAGCAAGATTTTGTATAAATGTGCTGCTTGTTTTTTGTGCTAACATATTGTTTCAGAAAAAAATACAGAAAGTTTAAAAAACTAATTAACCTTAATTATTTTGACAAATGGAAATTCATTTGAATTTATACAACTGTGCATTTGTTGTACATACAGAGCTTTCAATTATTATATAAGAAATATACCATTAAATACAAAAACCTAACAACTGAATGGGAAACATTTCAGATTTGATAAATGTCAAAAAAGCTGACACAACTGATGAATGCATGTGTTTTTTATATTAATGCCTTTAAAAATTTGAAACTTAATTATTTGTGTCAAACGTACATATAATTAATCTAGTAATATTTCCTCATTTGTACTCACACACATGAAAAAACCTACCCAATGTCTCAGAATAAGTCCCAAAGGCTGCTGCTGTTGTACTGAATGTTTCCCCAGATTGTTCTACTTTCATCTCCCCACCAAATGACCCTGTTTCTCTGTGAGAGCTAACAAAGGCTTTAAACAGCTTCTGTTAGCGTGCAGTTTGTCTTCCCGATGCTAGCTTGTGTCAGAAGGATCAGCCTTTGGGTCGCGCCGTGAAAACTTTGTGAATTTGTGCGTGGGGATACCGAAGGGGAATCAACGTGGTCTTCCAATCAGTCTCAGTGACACGGTCACGCTAGGGTGCAGAGGAGAATGATCTATTTGAGCAGACACTTCGTCAATACTGACATCTACTCAGCGTAAGATGTAGCTGCTCCCGCGTCCTTCACACATACATTCCTGCAGCGCCTGCTGCTGCACGTTATTAATTACGGTATTTCCATCAGTCAAATCCAAATTCAAGGCATGATGCGGATTGGAGAGAATACCTAATGAGATCCAAGGTAAAAGTACACACAAACATACATTCTATTAACTTTAAATAAATTAAAAATCATTATTATGGAAATTGCAGCTGTTTCTGCCCTCTGTGTCAACTTCACAATAATGTRATTCTTCTCTTGTACACGACCTCGCAGAAATAGCTAAAACATATTTCCGCATTAAACTCATTTAAATATTCATAGTTACATCAATTAAAAAAGGGGAATGCTTTTGTCAAGGTTTGAATATTTTTACATAAATATTCCAAAGGATGAGGGTTTCAGGAATTTCCATCTAGTTTTCCAACGCTTCAAACTCAGGTGAGAAGTGACACGGTTGGACCGTCACTCAGATTCAGTGTCTGTCGTGTCAGAGCTCAATTTCACTAAAAATGAATGCTGTATGGCTATGATAATCTGGAAAGCTGAATGATATTGTACGTGACATGTTGATTGTCCAGAATAAAGAACACCAAAATGTGGTTATTCCTCCAGAGAGGAAAAAAAGGGTGCCTTCCACCATACACACACAAACACACATTTTCATGCTTTTCCTCAGGGAAAGCATGATCTATCTCCTGGCGGGCAGGCCAATTAAAAACCAATCAGGCTGCTTGGAGTGTGCTGGTAATGGGAAAGCCAAGGCAGTGGAGGAAGTAGGGCTGATTAATGGACATTTTCACCTTGTGGCATAACAGCCTCCCACAGGCATCCATCACCYCAGGGGACTTCGCTGGCTACACACCTATCCAGAACCGTCTGACATGTTGTATAAGGTGCAGATGTCTGACTGTGTGATGATGAGCATAAAGTGCCTGACTCGGCTACAGTAGCTTTATATTAACCTGCCTTATCTGCAGGCCACTGAGATCATTTGATGTATGGCAGCATCCTGATTAAAACCGGGCTGTGCTGCTCTGCTTCTTTTCACGGTGAGACGTTCGACATTCAGAGCTGTTCACCTGCTGCGGATCCACAACTAGTTAGTTGCGGTCGCCACGCTAACATTTACAGAGCTCGTAATTGCTGGAGCTTCTTTTTTTAATGTTTGCCAAAAAAAAAAACTAAACAAAAGTGGTGTTTCCTACAAGGTGCAGAGACGTTTTTGCCAGTAGAGTCAGAATGCTCTTATTGAGAAGGACTGAAAAAAGTGTTTGTGTCTTTCCCTCCAGTGCTTTTGTAAGGCAGCAAGCATTCAGAAGAAAAGTATTAAACGGTGTGAGCGAGGTGCGTTCCATTTCAGGAGCTGCTGTGACCTACTTCATACAGCCTGGCAGCCAGCTGTAAATAAAGATTTTCATAACCTGCTTTGGCCTCTTCCCATTAGCAGCACAACCGTGCCTTGAAGAAAATTACAAAGAGCTCAGGAAAAGCTCGGTGCAGAGTGGTGCTATGATATCATCAGAGTGCTGAACTTCACTCTGATTGTCTTGGTGTCATATGATCACAGTCAGATTTAATAGCTCGTTTAATATAAACTGAAAGTTGCATGAGCAATTAAAGGACTGGCATTTACTAAAGGAATGCATTTGGCCAGTTGCCTTTCATGCCAGAGTTTTAGTCTAAGATCATCTTGTGTTGAGAAATGAGAAACTTAAAGTTGTTTCGGTTAAAAAAAAAAAGTGAAATCTCATGCAGTATTGACAAATGTCATGCTCAGAGTATGTGAGGAGGATGTGAATGACTATACCAAATCTCGGCAAAATATCTGTGAATATGACTGAATATATGTACATATATAGGTGTCAGTAAATGGTTAAAACTGTATCACAAAATAAATTTTTTTGGTGAAAACTAAGGTGCAAAATTACCCAACTTTAATAGGTTACAATGATCCTTATGATGCTTCTGAAATTAGCTACAACCAGGTCAAATTTAAATTTATCAGCATGCCATTGTTGATTTTTGGTCACTGGCAAATCTCATTTTAATACCTTTTATCAACAGATGCCAGTGATATGGCAATATCTCTGTGTCTTTTTTTTTTTTTGTAAAATCATTCACCTTTATTAAAAAAGCGAGGAAAAAAATCGGCTTATCCCAGGGGTTTAAAGATATGACAAGAAATCCAATTTTAACATTTGAGACGTCATTAGATTAATATGCAGATCCTTGGGTTTATTTAAATGCTCTGCAAACTAGCCAATGGCCTGATTCTACAGTTAAAATTTCTTGACTAAGGTTTGGCTTTAGATCCTGAAAAGGGGCTACAAAAGAAGTCCCCGTCAGCGTGAGAGTAAAAGATTAATGATGCCTCTGAGGTAAAGACAGATGCGACATGTCTGACGAAGCTAATATATAT
>NW_013952404.1:2206454-2217034 GCF_001266775.1 Austrofundulus limnaeus | reverse complement strand
TATATATATACTGTAATCCCCTTTCAAGTCTAAAAACTTGGGAGCCTTTGAAATTTAAAGAAACTGGAGGGAAATTAGAAAATAAAAACATTAGACTTTTGTAGTTTAAAATCATATAAAACAGTAATGACTGTGCTAAACAAGAATTAGCTCACAATAAACTGACATGATATTGTAATAAGGTGTAAATTTGATATATTACTTTCATGGGCTACAATTAAAGTGACAAAKATGAGCAGAAAATGGCAATTCAGTCACTAATTTCATTGTTGTCAATCATTTTTATAAATGAGACAAGTTTCGTTAAGATTAAAGTAATCTTTAAATGAAATTTTAATTTAGAGTTTCATTTATAAATATTTGTTGGTATTTCATTTAAATTCTCTAGAAACCAAAAATAGGAGCTACTTTTTCTGGATCCAGAACGTGACTGCAAGATATTTACCTCCAACTTCTTTAACTTCTGCTTTTGCAAGCTTTATTTTTTTCTCTTGAAGTCAAAACATTTTTTTACCATTTAGTTCAAGAAGTTTGCAAAACTTCTTCAATTGATTCAGATGTAACATCAGCACTTTCTGACCTTTTGTTTCTCTGAACAATGATAGCATGAATCAGAAAAGGCGATGTTTCAGCGATAACAACACCCGCCTCCTCGGTAATGATGCTATCACTGTAGCGTCATCACTGCGAGTCCGGCACGTCTTCAGATTCCTTGGGTCAAAGAGGTAGAGATCTACCCCATCGAAAGGAAGACAGATAAAAAAAATAGAAAAAAAAAACCCTGCAACATAAAATACGAAGCCTAGGCTGTGATATTGGAAAATGATTACCAAACAGGCATCCATTATTCAACAGGGCAATCAGGGAGGGCTCAGTCTCTTCATTTATGCGAGCGCTGTAAATCCGATTTGTCGGTTTTGATCACTCTGAAATCTCCCAGTCACATGCGGGCAATATTGGATGAATATTATTCTGTCTAATGGGGAATTGATGACGGCATGTGACACCGGTCAAGACAAATGGACGGCTCATGGGAAAGGGGGKGGGGGGGGGGGGCGTAGCCTGGAGGTGTTGCAGCAGGAGTTGATTACTGAACAGAGTTGCACATTACATCTCTTCATATGCAGGAGATTTCTCTTCCATTGAGCCACTAATGTAGCAGATGAGGAGGGCATTGAGTTACCCTGCATGTTTTTCAATCAGAAGTCAAAGTGATGACAGTGAAACAGACTTTTTTTTTTTTTTGGTCGTGCGTTTTGTACGTCTGAATGCATTTGTGGCACGTCAGGAAAAGAAGCGTGGTTAATTGAAAATTTAAATCAATGCGGCTGATTTGTGGAGCTTGAGCAAGCATGCATCTGTGCTTGTGTGTATGCAAATGAGGGCATTTGGAATTGTTTTATGCATGACTATGTTTGTGTGTGTGTGTGTATGCCTTTGTGTGTGTGAGTGGCCGAGGCCCAGCGGACGTGATTTGCTCTGAGCTGCGTCGTCTCTGTGAGGGTGGCCTGACCTCTGCCTTCAGCTCCGCTTCACGGGACAGCAGCAAATGAGAGGTGTCATTGCATGACAGCAGCGCGGCCCCCTGTTTAGGACTGACGACTCATCAAACACACACGCCTGCATGCGACGCCAAATGTGCGGATGACGGTGGGTGGTGGGTGGGTGGGGGTGTGGGGGTTCGGGCATATTTGCACTCATCCATGCAAATATGCAAGTCGAGGCAAAAGCTGGCAACAGTTGGAACATAAACAGACATAGATGCATAAATATTGACACACACTCAGACTTCCGCAGAGACTCCTGGAAAACACAGCCCAGATCAATAGCTTTGTTTCGTGAACATACAGCTTTTGTTTGGGCAACAATGATTGAGATTCAATTTGACCACTTAGTGCTTATGTCTAGCTTTGACCAGCTTAGAAAATCAAAYGCAGACACAAACAGGATTGTGTCAAACACCCACTTTTGAAATGGTTCCATTGTGCTAGGCCTTCGTTGAACTGGAAGAACTGTTTTAGTTTTGATAAAATATTTTCCCGCGCATGCATTTCAGGTGAATTATTCAGATCGTATAAAAAAAAACTATATTTGTTGCTCAAAGAAAAAAAAAAAGAAATTGAAGCATTTAGACGAAGCAAAACAAAAAAAAGTTATATTTTGTAACAAATCTTGACAACAATAAAACCTATTTTTGTACTTTTGGTTCTTATTGTTTAATGCCTTGTTCATTTGAAAGAAATAAGGAGTTATTTCGTGTTTGTTACCAGGATGTGTGCAAAACCGTACAGAAAATGAGCAGTTGCATTGAGAGAGTCTTAAAGAACACAAAACCAAGAGCCGTCTGCTGATGTCCGGTTTAATTGTACCAGGAAATCAGACCGAATCAGGAAATAACAAGAGTTTTATAATAAGCTTCAGGGCATGACTCCGCCTATATTAATTACATCATCACTCCGGAGGGGGTCCCTATCGTTTTGGTCAAAGCCATGCCCACAAACAATTAAACACCTATCMTAATGATTTTAAAAGTACAAATATGTGTTGTATTTGTTACCAGGCATGTAACTATTAATATTGAATCATCAAGTCAACGAAAAATCCCATTTAACAATCATTATTTATTATCATAAAACAAACTATACTATGTGCGGTGTAATTAAAATCAGTGTATAACATAAACCCCAATAATTTCTTCACATTCAYGTTTCCCTTTTTGGATATTGAGTTACCTCATTGAGACATCTTTTCCATTCTGTATCCTTGTGAACAAACCAATGTAGAAATCAGCATCATGATAAATTTTGGAGCATGCTACTTTCTAGTTATTACTCCATCTCTGTGCTTACAATGGTGGCCATTTATAACATGCACATAAAACACAAAGTTTACAGCAGAAACTTTAAAACCTGTAGAGTAAAAAAAAGTATAAACATGTTATTTCTGGACAGCTGGCCACAGTGTGGGGAAGTCATCAGTTCATAGATGTGACAATGTAGAAGAGAATTCATGGTTTTCGATCGTCGTTCATCTTGTAAAAGCTGGTAATTGCAGCTGCAACGGAGCTGTCAGGTGTGTCATTATGTTTCACCGGTAAATGAGTTTAGAAGCATGTTTTTACTTTGTTCATCTGTACGAGAATGATGTGATTATTGTCAGAGGGTAAGCGCAGAACTCTGTGTACTGAACAACGAGCATACTTGTTGGTTGCCTACATAACCTGCCCACATAAGGTAGCAGCGAGGTTACTGTGGGCTCAGATGTTCCGCTCAAAAAGACATGGGCTCAAGATTCAGGGACTGAAAAACGTCCCTCCTGATGGTCGACCACTATCCCCTAACCGGACCACTCTCATTTCACGTTTGTACTGTTGGACTTCCTCCGTTTGGAAACTGTAAGGGCTTTTACATGCTTTCATGTGCTCCAATTTACAGGGATTTTACCAATGTGCAGGTGTTCATATGTATACTATGTTTTGTATCACCCAAGCATTTGGTTCAGTGTTTGACTTTATAGCAGGGCTGTTCTACTGGCGGCCCGTGGGCCACAACTGGCCCATGAGTGACCAAAGTTCGGCCCACCAATTGGTTCATTCATCTCTTCAAACCAAAACCCCCGGTTTTCTACTTTAAATAATATAAGGTATTTTAGTTAAACGTAGACATGTTTGGTATCTACAGAAACATCAGAGCCTTGGCTACAAGCTGGTAAAAACATTTCTATGAACACTCAAGGCAGTTAAAATTACAAGTAGTTGAATATGAAATTATGAAAGTAAAAATAAAATTGGTTTAAAAATTTGGCAAGTCAGAGACRTCAAAATATTGTTTGTGTCAAACAAGAGGCATAATGTGTTAATTTTGATACTGTTTAATTATCACTACTTTTATTACGTAGGGTTCTGTATGTTGTATTCATGATTAAATACAGCAAAATAAACTATTCCAAAGGTAACAGATCTTTTTAACACTTGGCTTATTTACATAATAACTTTAATTGCTGGATGTTCAGCCCCTGAGCTGTTGGCTTACAGTAACTGTGACCCTTGGAGCAGTTTAGTTGAACAGCCCTGCTTTATAACCTCTAGTTTCCTGTTTCCATTATGTGACAAAGACTTACAAACAAGCTAGTTTTTCAATCACAACCATTACATCTTGATTTTTTTTATTTAATTTGTTTATATAATACCTATATTAGTCCATTTGTAGGAACCTATTGGTTGGTTTCAGAAAACTTTATTTTAACCTTCTAATCAATTTCTTATAACAACTTGATCCCACTTCTGTTGTAATATGAAAAGCATTGATAGCAGCATTGTGAGAGGAATACCTGAGCTGTGCAGCCTGTGTGGCTCATATCAGACACAGAGGTATTTGATGAGTACATAGGTGTGATAAAGAGAAAAGGTCAACACGTGTCCTGAGTCAGGTGCGTTCGTTTACATGCCAAGTGCACCCGACTCCTCTACAGCTCGAGAGGTGTCAGTATATTCACAGACACTGCTCAGAACTGGGACATACCCACCTGCCACCTGCAGGCCTTCTCAGACGTGGACCCTTGAAAGTGCTGACGATGCACCTCTGGGTCTTCTGACTAACAACCCCCCCACCCCCAGCTGATCTGTCTTCCCCTCAAGAAAGTTTTGCCCTATCTGTCCGTCCTCTGCTCCCCTCTGTCATTTTCCTTACTGTGGCTTGTCCGTCTCTTCTCTGTTACCTCACAGTTATTCTCTGCAGCTCCTCTTTCCCCTGGTTTCACCCGCGTCCGCCCTCCTTGTCTGTCCATTCGCTCCGCTGTAACTACAATGCCTCTGTTTTGTTCCTAAACAATTTTTTTAGTGGATGATCAGTTCAAAAGTAACTATGCAGAATAGAATGCAAGTTTTGTCTTTCATCTCAGTTCAGTGGTTGACGAGAAGGATGGATCACGTATTTACTGTTAACAAGGARGATGCCATTGTTTCTCATTCTCCCTCACCAATTGTGCCCCACAGTCCCACGCATAATAAATCAAACCCTCTGTGTCAGCATCGCTTTCTGTAGACAGAAAAGAAAGTCATAGAGTCTATTGCAATCTGCTGCAAAATGCAGAAGAAATCTGAAGCTAAACACTCTGAGCTGGATCTTTGCTTCCCTTCTATTTATTCAGGTCATTGCCAGGTCTCTGTTAAATCATGTTTTTTTTCTTCTCTGTATGCTTTGACTTCTTGTTCTTTAAACTGGAATCTATGCACCCCCTTGCCCTGAATAAATAGCGCAACACGTTTTGCTTCTTTTGTCTTTGCGCTCGCCGCTGCTTGCACCCCAGAAAGGCGCCACTGGCCTGCCCCCTCGCATGTGACCCAATTTTCCTGCTCGTCCCAGCATTTTCTGATGTGAGTCGCTCCAAAATAGCTTGGCTACAGCCGAGCGTGGCAAACTCATTTCCATCTTGCATAACAGAAACCAAACATTTCTCTGCTCCCACCCTCCCCGTGCCTTAGCTCAGTGGCGAGATGGCACTTCCTCTCACAGGCTGAATCTCAGCTTCCCACCTCTCTGTGTGAGGAAGATGGTGAAATTATAAATTTTACTTACTCATTTTTTATCCCCACAATTTGTGCATTATGTCTCCTCAGTCAGTTCTAGTAACCGAACATGTCAAATTAATAGACAATGCAGCCATAGTCATAGAATAAAAGAATGGGAAAGAGTACCTCATCTCACTGCAAAGGTGGAGGGGCTAAATCAAAGAGGTCCCTAAAGGATTCAGGGAAACATATATGAGACGTAGTCTGTACCATATCTTAAAGTGTATTTCATAACAGCATCAAAATAACTACTCGTGCTATTAAAAGCCCATTTCAGCATGAACCCTGCATTATATCACAGCGAGATGATATTACAGGATGCTATAAGGACCAAACGAATCTACTCCTTGTTACCGAATTGGCTTTGCATGGAGATTATGAGTAGTAGGGGTGTTGAGAGAGGCATCATTATTTCACCGATGGCTGCGGCGCTTCTTAACGTGGTCTGTAGGGCGCCGCAGCCAAGCTAATGCAGAGAAATGGAAACAGATGGAAGGCATGATTATTTGATCTGCTAAGAGCTCCTGGTGGGCTTTGTAGTAACTGGACAAGACTGCTCAGAGGCAGGAGTGGGTTGTATACATCTGTGGGTGGGTGTGTTTGTTGTGCGTGAGCGTGGATGGCTATCCTTTGTGTTCTTGTGCATTTTGTCCGTTCGTTCATGTGTTTGAATGTGTTATAGGCTTTTGTTTGTGTGTGTGCTTATGCGCTATTGTTTCTTACTCCAAACATATAGAATTCTAATAAGGATTGAGCAATGAATGGTGGCTGGACCGGTCAAGAAAACCAATTTTGCTGGTCGATAAATTGTCTCAGAAATTATTGCGGTAAATGATAATATTGTTTGGAGACTATTCTACTTGGAGACCTCATGTGAGTTATTTAAGAACAAAATTAGCTAAATCTATTGCATTACCAAGGGGGTGTGTATTGATAAAGCTTTGTATATGTTGTTTAATGTAATGATTGTTCCACATTTGGTTTACTGTGTTAAAGTCTTGGGTCAAGCGTGTAAAACAATTACAAATCCTGTTTTTATTTTGCAGAAAAGAGCTATAAGAATTATCACAAAAAATATTATGATTACCACTCAAATACATTGTTTTGTCATTTGAAATTATTGAAATTCAATGAGTTGGTTGATTACAACATTTTGCAGATTACGTATAAGGCTCATAAAAATATATTACCTTTGAACATCCAATCAAGTTTTGTTAAAAGACAAAGTTACTACAGTTTAAAAGGAACAGAGGTGTTTGTGAAACCTAAAATCCAAACTAATTTGAAGGCATGATGTACTTCAGTGCAAGGAATAAAATGGTGTACTAATTTGGAGAATGAGATTAAATGATATTAAAAGTGCAGGATCAATGTATATGTTTAGGAGAACGGTAAAATCCAGTCTGTTGAAGAAATATGAAATGACATAACATGTATTGTTAAAAATAGCCTGAGAAAGATTTTCATTTTTTATAATTTTTTTCTCTTTTTTATTATTGTTTGAATCTATTTTGATGTAAAAAGGCGCAGATATTATATTTTTTCTTCCTTCTGCCGCCTTTCATTTTATTTTTCATTTGCATTTTTTTGTATACTGAATTTGCTTTGTTTTTTTAATGAAATGAATGATTAAACTAAACCAAACTAAACCAAACTATTTTAAACTAAAATAATTATTCTTCCCTACACACTTAAAAAACAAGGGAGTTCATGAAACTTGCAAAAACAAAAGCTACAAACAGACCTGGACTGGAGATTGGGAAAGCATTTTCATTTATTTTGCGATTAATTGATTTATTGCTTATCACGACAGGCATGATGGTGGATAGGGCTGCGCGCTATATGTGATAAACTATAGAAATGATATGAAGTTGGCCTACGGTAGAAATTTATGCTCTACCTTTCTGTCATCAGTTAGGTCATCGCACCTGTGTCAACAGGGCTGCGAGTGCAGAGACAACTGAACAGGAGTTCGAAATGTTCTGAAAATAAATTAAGAAATATCCATCCATCCATCCATTTTCTGTACACGCTTCTTCCTTTTCAGGGTCGCGTGGGTCACTGGTGCCCATTTCCAGCAGTCACAGTGCGAGGGGCGGGGTACACCCTGGACAGGTCGCAAGTCCATCACAGGGCCACACATAGAGACAAACGAGACAAACAACCATTCACTCTCTCACTCACACCTAGGGACAATTTAGAGTTATCAATTAACCTAACAGTCATGTTTTTGGTCTGTGGGAGGAAGCCGGAGTACCCGGAGAGAACCCACGCATGCACGGAGAGAACATGCAAACTCTACCCAGAAAGGTCCCCGGACCTGGATTTGAACCGGTGACCTTCTTGCTGAGAGGCATCAGCTCTACCAACTAAGCCACCGTGCCGCCCATTATTATATTAAGAAATATAACGTTTTAAAACACGCATAGAGAGAATAAATCCTCAAAATTTCCCTCTCCCGCTGTAGAAAAGTGACGTCGTTTCGCGGAATCATTTCCTCCCCGCTGCACGTCGCGCAGAACGAAGCTTTACAACAAGTTTTTTTTTTTCACACCCTAGTTGTCGGAGAAAAAAACTTGTCTTTTATGTATTTTTTTTAATGTCTAAATTACTAATTTTACTTGAAGGAGTGGTTATAACATTCACTTTATTTTGAAATTGTTGAAAATTTGAGAAATATTTTTGTTTGTGGTTGAAACTGTTTTGCAATATACAGTATAYAAAGCATTCTTTTGTACTWATGTTCATTACAGCAGCAAAAATGCTGGGTTTGATTGTGATTACAGTTTACTGCAAAATAAATGCTCTAAACATTATATTATCTTTGCTTTTTATGCTAATTTTCTACCGCGATATATACCGTTACCGCGAAGGGATTCAATTTATGCCTTGATATGAATTTGAGGTCATACCGCCCAGCCCTGTGGTGGGAGCTTATTCAGAGTTTCACAAACATGCATTGAATAGGTCTCCTGCTTCTGTGTATTGCTTTGTTGCTCTTCTCTTAGTTTACCTCTTTCCTTTCTCTACATGTAAAGATTTTGGTGTTGATGCATCTGCTCCACCCTAAAGTACCATTTTCAGTACAAAAAAATACATATATACTGACACCTATGGCTCCACGTTGTACAATCCATAGAGTCAAGTGAATTAGTCATGGTCTGTGTTCTTGTATTGATCTTACTGCAATGCTTGTGTTGTCTGAATGCCTTCCTGCACAGTATTTAAAGACATCTGTCCACATCCTCTGCATAAATCAGCCTTGACGTGGCATCCTCGTACATTAGACTCCTACGTGTACCCTGTACAGAAAAGTGGCAACACACGTATATGTCTGGACAGTACTTCCATATACGTGCACGCACTTTGACAAAACATACACCCTCTCGCTTTCTGCCTTTGTCAAACACGCACAGCCTCAGAAGGGGGTACATTATCACATGTGGCTTCCTGTCAGGCGAAAGGGTTGGAGGACGTGGCTGGCTGGTGCATGCGTGCCTGACTGGCGGGCCACACCTGTCAACAGTGCTCCATAGGCACGGCAGTGATGCTATCTGACAGCCTGACTGCCACGGAGGATGTGTGTGCGTGTGTTTGTGTGTTTTGTGACCGTTTGGATGAGTCACTGTTGTGCCTCCGCTGCTATGCTCCCCTAGAGGACCCACTAGTGTCTGACTGGTGGTTTTGGTGTGTGTGTGTGTGATTCTGTTTGTGTGTGTTTTTTTTTTCCTGGCTGTGTATTCTGAACATATTAACAGCTGGCCTCTTACTCACACAGTAAACAATCACATTGAACCATCAAAATTTTTAGCGATCTAGTTTCGAGTAGTGTTTGTGCCGCGCCTCTGCAACACTTTCAAATATGGAAAACCACTCGCACTCTCCATCTGCTGTGCACTTGTATCTGTAACGGCAATCTGCTTTAATTCATGGGATGGATTTACATTTGCGAAAAATGCCTTTGCCGTTTTAATGCAACAACTCATCGGAATGCAAATCAAGTAGCTTGAAAGTTCATGTTTTAGCTAGCTCACATCACATCCACTAAGAGCCCACTCTCTCTGGATACGGCTCTCAGACACCATTCTTCAGTCCTAACCGCTGCACAGCCGGCATTATGAAGCAGCTGTACCTTCCAGTTCTCACAGCAGCACATGCATTTGGCTGAAATATTCAGCCCAGCTCCCAGCGTTACCTTGCATGTATAATTACCGGATATGCTGCCTGCTGCTGATAACTCTCCCAAACAATGTTTGAAGGGGAAAGGCAGCAATGAATTCCCAATGAAGTGTGAAAAAGACTGATTAAAATTGCCGTGGTCAAAAGCCAGCGCTCCAGTGTGTTCTGCTCTCATGGACCAGGGGAGATGGGGGAGACGGGCTCTGCAGCTGAGATAGCACACTCTTTCTTCTCTGCGTGGCTCATAGGAGCACAATTTTGGTTTCTATTTTCGTCAACACTAGAGAGTGCATTGGCAAACGTGTTTGTGTTTCGGCTGTAGAGCAGTTCCTCCTGGTCATCTGGTTGGGCTTTTTTTTTTAATTGAGATGTACGAAGTTTTTTGTCAGTGTCTTACCTGCATCAAACAGCATTCTGCAAGCTCGTTTTTGGCATGTGAGCTAAACTAACGTGGACACAAATTGGCTCAGCAAAGACATTTTCACCATCATCATCAACACCAGCAAAAAGAAAAATGAATGAAAGTCTTATGACACTATTTATGATCACTCTACCATCTCTATTACAGCCCATTAGAAGCTTCACTTGTGTCTGATTGAAGTGGGCACATTATATATATATTTTAGGGGTGCAACAATACAGGAAATTCACGGTTCGGTTTGGTTCGATACTTTAGTCTCACGTTCGATATTTTTTTGATACAAAAAAGAGAAATTTCCATGCCCCTTTTAACTTGTAATTTATTTGTCTTAATTATGAACATTTGTTTAACCTCAAAAGTACTGTTTTTTAATTACATGTTGCTGAAACAGCAAGTTTCTCAGTGGATCTG
>NW_013952404.1:2203840-2205264 GCF_001266775.1 Austrofundulus limnaeus | reverse complement strand
TCTCTCTCTCTCTCTCTCTCTCTCTCACAGGCAAACCATAGTGCATTGTGCGAGTGATTACCCCACTGTGGGTAATTGCGGCGGCTGTTTGCCCGATGTTATTTCCCCCACTCTCTACCTTCACAGAGCAGACGCCTCCCTGGAGGAAGAGGAGCACTTTTCTTTATTCCCAGCACTGCGTTTGTGTTTAGTTGGGAGGGGCARGCTAATAACAAGTGCTCTGCATGTGTTTCTCTGTGCATTTTGGATATCTCCTTGTGGACTTCTGCAGATCGCTTTTTTTTTTTTGCGCGCGTCTGTTTGTGTTTGTGAGTACAGTGGAGCTCAGCAGGTCACGCTCGCGGTCAGTTTCATCTCTCATGTCCTTGAAGAATAAAGTGGGTCAGAAACTGCTTTCGCTTCAGCTCGCTCTTCCTCCTTGATAAGAGCAGGGAAAGTCACAAAGAGCCAGTCCACTTCACTACCTGACAGCTTCTTTCACCCTTAAAACCAGAGCATCTTCGACATCACAACTCTGTACAAAGATATTTTCTGAAATAAAGTTAAACTGACCAGCAGATTCATTTTTTTATCTTTCTTCTCAACATGAGATCACTCTCCAGTTAAAATATGATACAGGTGAAATATTTCTGTTTTGGTGTTTGTTGGTTTCAGACTCATGGCCTCAATAAGATCAGTGGCAGAGAGCAAGAAGGATGGATGACTGTAGGAAATATCAGCCAGTAGAATGAAGTATTTCTACTCAGTTTGTTCTTTTCAGCTGTGCCATTTTGTAACCAATGAGCAGACAACTGCTTAATCAGTATACGCACACACATATATTTATTTCAGTATATAATCAGTTTGCATACATAGTCATGGGCAGCACTAATCTAAATATAACCCTAAAGCACTAACTCAAATATTTAGTTCCCTTAATTCTAAAGCAATAACGCACCAGAACATTTAGCAAAAGCTAATTCTAAAGCACTAAAATAACACACTTGACGCATGAAACATTCTTCAGAGTCAACATAAGACAATATTTACTGTGTGCAGAATGTTCTCACTTCGTGCCCTTGGCAGGCCAAATGAGAGTCACCCGCAGGCCACATTTGTTCCGCAGGCCTTGAGTTTGATACATGTGACCTTGTAAATAAGTGACACACATATGAACAAAATGTGTGACAGCTTTCACCCTCAATTGTGTCAATAATGTTGATCAATAACATTTAAAGACCTCAACCAGTGTTTCTAAATTTAGCCCATAAACTTAGCAACTTAGCTAATCTGCTAATGAACTAAAAAAATAGCAAAAGCCTTAAAGCATTAATCAGGAATTTTGTTCCTATATTAGTGCTTTTGGGGAACTGTGCCCACCACTGAACACACACACACACACACACACACACACACACACACACACACACACACACACACACACA
>NW_013952404.1:2199495-2202896 GCF_001266775.1 Austrofundulus limnaeus | reverse complement strand
ACTCAAAGCTTACCCTGCCTAAGATATTTTCATTATTAAAACTATTTTCTTTGTAACTCTACATTTTTTAGGACACAGTAAAGGTGTATCACTTTTGTAGAGTATTTTTTTTATTTTATTTCATGGTGACACCTCGTTCCACTGCCAGGGACTTTGTGAGAGATATAGCCTACACGTCATGTGAAGAATGGTTAGAGGAGCTAAACACAGGACCAGAACAGGTGGAGCAGGCAGGTGACAAACCAAAAATACTTTATGAAAAGATGAAGCAGTCCAAGGRCAACCCAAAGACAAAATTCTAGAAACACACCGTGCTCATCTAACAAGTAAAACAGACCAACCAAAGGCTGGAAAACATGTTAGTAAAGCATGTCTACATGTTTGTTGCTAATCTTCGGGGTCAGTCACAGAAACATGATGCAGGATAGTTTTGCTCATTTGCTCTGCCGTGAAACAAAGAGAAGTTACCCTGATGTAGACAATGATGGGTTGTGTGGTGTTGGAGTTGATGTCTGTTGTGGCTTGATGATGACGTTGCCTCTTGTTGGCCCTCTTCYGGCTAAAGCTAAATTTTAACCAGCGGGTTGTTGGCCTCGCTAACAACAATGCAGTTATCTTTTCGAAGAACTGCAGTTAAATTTGTGCGTTTTGATCAAGCATCTTTAATTCTTCACTCTGTGTAAGCTGAGATCAACCAGAAGTCATTAGGAACAAAAAATGTCACTCAACGTCTAAACGAGAGACGCATGCTTGAGACAATTGCTTTTTACTATTTTTATTTGTTATTTCTATACATATTTTTCTTTTTTCTTTTTTTATTAAATGGAAAAAGTAGAATTTAGTTTAGTTTGATGTTTTTAAATACTTAACCTATTTTATCCACAGTTCACAGTTTAGKGGTCTTTTTCTGCTGATGTGCTGCTTACCGGAGATTAGCTTTTTGTATCACAAACAAGAAGCAGGACTTTTAAATCACAGAGCGTCACGTTTAAGAACATTTCAAGTGTAATTTAATTTAATCGCTGGCATATTGCAAGACAAGGCCATAACCTGAAGTGGGAGTAGTGTAAAACGGTAAGATGAAAATATTTAAATAATTCTAAATGAGACAAACACAAACTGGGTCTTCTTACAGGAGATTGTTTTCTTCGTTTTCTTCGGTTAAATTGTTATTCTAGCTTGTCACATAACGTGATGATCTTGTAGTTAATTTGTTCAGTTGTGGGTTGAAAAGCAGATCATATACACCGGTGTAAAAATAATTGTTTTCCTGTTGTCCAGCACTGAAAGGAGAAGGCTGAGCAGTTGTCTGTGTGTGCTTGTGTGTTTGCTTTGCTGCTATCGAAATGAACCGCTTTGAATGAAAYTTRCAGAAAATAATTATTGTAAGGAYACCAACAGCTCATCAACCATCGGAGTCAACCTGATGGCTGCCAAAACTGCTTGACCTTACAAAACACAAAAATGTCCATAGTATTATTTTAATTATTTGACCAATACAGCTAGCCTGGCCCTTGCCTTCCTACAAAGTTCTGCTCAATTTTAGTTTCCCTTCCATGCTCCATCTGGGGTTTCTCCCATTGACTTAGATTTCTTCGGTAGAATTTCAACTGGACCAATCAGCGAACAGAAGAAGGAATTGTGAACGATGACGTCGATTTTCTGCACCATTTTAGTCTGCTTGTAGCCTGGTTAAAACCAGACCCTGTCCTTCACTTTGTTTTGTACAAGGGTCTGGACTTGATGCATAGAGAAGCAATTTCTTGCTGGAGGCGTGGCCTCTGCTGAAGCATGTGTGTGTTGTCGGTGTGAAGGAGGCTAAGCTAAGAAGCTAACCGGAAACCGCGAGCGCTGTAAACAACCCTACTGAGAAGAGAAAAGTACCGAGCCAAACGAGACGGCTGTAAATGAGAGCTGCTGCTTTGTCAGACARATTTATTTTAATTTAGAAGCCTTATCAACTCGGACTGGTTTCATTCACTTCCTCCACTGCCGTATGCYAAAATAACTAGCAGACACTGCGCAGAACATCGACGTCATTCAAAACTCCRCCTTCTATTTGCTRATTGGCCCAGGTAAAATAAACTACAAGCAGACACTGCRCAGAAAATTGACRTTCTCTTCTCTGATTGGCCCGGCTAAAAATCTGCCAGTGAAATCCTTGTCAATGGGAGAAGTCCCAAACGGAGCAGAGAAGGGAAACTAGAATTGAGCGGAGCTGCGTAGCAAGGAAAGGGCCAGGCTAGTCTGCTTGTAGTTTAGCAGTGGCAGCGAAGGAAGTGAATGAAGCCAGTCTGTGTTGATAAGACTTTCAAATGAAATTAAATTTGTCTCTCAAAGCCTGCAGCACTTATTTACAGACATCTCGTTCGTCTTGGTACTACTCTCTTTCCAGTAGGGGATGTTTGTTTACAGCGCATGCAATTTCCGGTTAGCTTCTTAACTTAGCTTCACAGTCGAGCTGGCGCTCTACATATATCACGGCCAAACGTTAGCGATTGGGTAAATCAGATCCAATCCTTTTAAACTTAAACTGAGGCCATGCCTCCAGTAAAAAAAATTGCCTCTCAATAGCCGAGGGTCCGGACCCTCTGTATGAAGCAAAGCGAAGAACAAGGGGCTGGTATTTACCAGGCTACAGTACAGCTACAAGTTTACCGTTTTCAACACAAGTTGAGCTTAATCTAAAACTCACAAGTTGTCACAAGTTTCAGATATTAGGCTCAGATGAGCGAGTTCTCAATTTTCAATCACAATTTTAGTACTTTTATGACCACAAATTTGTATACTTGTCGTGAAATCAGATTTCTGCCCCCTCTGCTAAGCTAAATTTGTGGTTATCAGTATATTCTTACAAAGCTGAAAAGCAGTGGGAAAAATCACTCTTACGGAGCAGAGAAAACAGTGCCTGTGCTGTCCCCCTTCTCTCTGAACACCATCAAACACACTTTGCTTTACTCAAACAGTCCATCCGCTGACTGCAAGCAAGAGGACATTCAGGCTCAGAAATCCCAGCGGCTTCTTCATCTCCRCTGTGTGTCCGAGTGGCAGCGAGCACCGAGGAAAAACACAAGACGTGGAACAGAGAGATGCAGAGCAGCAGAAAAGGGAGATTTCATCTCCTCTCTGCCTGTCTACAAATCTGCTGAATGTAGGTCAGGCAGCCCCAGTCAGTCTCAAAGCCGGAGAGAAGGAGATTGCTGCTCGTGCGTGCCTGCACATCACATGAATAAAGCATGTGTCTCTGTTGTAATATGTGCTTATTTGTCCTCATGTGCTCAATGTGCACTTCTGCACTGGTGTGAATGTGTTGTATGTGCAGGGTGATGTAGAAAAATCACACAGTGGGGTTTCATTGCATTGTGTGTGTGTGTGTGTGTGTGTGTGTGTGTGTGTGTGTG
>NW_013952404.1:2196224-2199296 GCF_001266775.1 Austrofundulus limnaeus | reverse complement strand
GTGTGTGTGTGTGTGTGTGTGTGTGTGTGTGTGTGTGTGTCTGTGTGTGAGTCAGAGCGTGTGTTTGGAGTGTGGTCACTTGTTTTGATAGATAAAGAGGTCCAGTAAAGGCCAGGACCGCTCCCCTGTTTGTCTCTGAGGAATAGACTATGAGGGAATCACACTCAAACACACACTTGTAGGATTCTGGGTTCAGTCTCTTGCAGTCCTTTCCTGCACAAGTGAAGAATAAACATGTTCATCCATAAATGTTTGTGCATGTGGCTGTGCAGGGTTTGTGTGTCTGTGTGTTCCCACTTCATTTGAAGGCCAATTCTTCCTGTCTGTCACTGTCCTTGGTGCTGAAACATGCAGCCCAGAGAGAACCTGAGCAGCATGACCGGAATACCTTAAACAGCTCACACGGGACACACTGTGCTGTTGTGTCTTTTGCCTAGTGTGAACTCCGTTTGTCAATTTATGTTTCTATTATTTGTTTTGTTCTTTTATTCCATCGCCTCCCCCGTTTTTTCGTGACACACACACACACACACACACAGAGATCAGAATGTAGGCTGTGTCCTGATGAAGAGTCAGAGAGCTGTGATTTGTCATCAGCCTCCACATGAAGACCTTCATCAGAGGACAGACCCATCACTTACACTCTGATTACACAGACCGAGGGGGCCAGGGATGTGCATGCTTATGTGGTCTTGTATTTTATGAGCTGGAAGCAGTGTTGTGCATCAGCGGATGCTCTTATTATCTGTGAACTTTGAACCAAACAAGGCTGTTTTTAACTCGTGAACTTGAACTGWATGTCGTTTACTCCGAGGACATGAAACAGTGTATATTTTGAAAACTAAAAGCCGCTTTAGATCGAGAGTCTTTTAGAATAAAAAAGTGGTTAATTTGTGCAGAAGAACATTTGCAACATTACCCTGGAAATGGAAGGGAAGGCTGTTAAACATGTGATAAAATACACATTTACCTTCCTCTCTTTAAATATATAATCTATTGATTTTAGGCATCAGGGTGCAGGAACAGAAAGAAGAACTGGAAAAGTCAGTTAGCTGTGGTGGCCATCTTGGTTTTGATTGAGTCTAAATGCTTATTAGCTGTAGTTTTGCATCTTTTGATAACTTTTTGAGCCTTTCAATAAATCCATATAGTCACTCGAGATATTTTGCTAAAATATAGATATAGTAGTATCAGAAAATCATGATAAAGTTATAGAGAAAATCATTGTTTATGTCAAAAATATTGTTGTTTCTGTCAGTATCTGTAAAATTGACCAAGTTTTGGCCATTTTTGCCCGTTGGCTTCATTTGAATTTGAATTATAACCAAAATGTATTTTTATAAATTACAAAACCACATCACTGAGTGAAAGAACATTTATTTTGTCAGTCACAAAGAAAACTCGATTGGATTTTGTCGAATTTAAATTAGAAGCGTCAGAATGTTTCACGCTTTTTACCTTAACTTATACATTTTTTTGTACGTGTAGTAGCACCTACCAGCTACCAAATTCATTTTACCTTTGTTTTATTGCATTTTTCCCCTTTATGAAAATGCTTTCAGGGTATTCCGGTGGCTGTAATCAAATACAAGCCAGCCTTTGATGCATTTTTCATGAAACAAAAGACAGCAGGGCTGCAGTAGTTAAATGAAAATATAGCATGAGTGTCCCATTGTCTCACATTAGGGTTTCCTGTTAATAGCCATTTTGGAAGTTGCTTTCCCTGTCCCCTTACAACCCGCTCACACTGTTTTTTATGCTTATTATGCGCACTACAAAGGAAGTTTACCCCTCTAAAAAAGGTGGAAAAGCAGAGGTGTGTGGTTTGATGAAGGGTTGGAAAAGAACCCCCTGCTGGTTGAAAGTAAAGTCCGCGTGTGCACGTGAGCACCACCACTCCTTTTACATAACAGATGATTGAGCCCAGCCTGTGCTTGTGTTCGTCCTGAGGGACCGGCTTTTGTTTTGATTGAAGCCGCTTTGAGRTGAGTACGACTGCGGCGCGTGCGTGCTATCGTCCGTCTGGCGGGCTCCCTACGGGGGGGCCCCTCCTTCTTTGTGATTCTCCCTGTACACCATCAACACCTCATCTGTTCACTGCTGCACATTTTCTCAATTAGCAGGAGCGGGTGGAAAGAAACAGGCATGTTTAGCGCTCGCACCTTCATCACTCGTGCCTTTATCTCGTTCTGTGTCTGAGGTTATTTGATTTTAACAGACATCGACCCCCTTTTTTCCCCCACTCCAGCTCTCCCTCCTCTTTGCTCCTTCAGCTCAGCGAAGGATAGAAAGCTGTGAGGAGAGAAATCATGGAGGCAGGCACGGATCATTAGCTATATTTGTCCCCACATCCTGCTGCAGATGATAGATCTAGCTAATTACCCCATGTTGCCAAGCCTATCGCACACGACACGCGGCCGTCGTTATGGCGGAAATCAGCRTTCGCTTTGCCGCGTGCCGCATAGCTGATGCTATATGACTATTCATGAGCCTGGAGTCAAAGGGAAAGGAGGAAATTTCAGATCCTGTCATGGCTGTGCGCGAACGTGATTGTTCTGGAAATGATTTTAATGATGCATGCTCTCCATCTTCTTCCTCCCTCTGTGTAGAAAATGAGTGTGGAGGAGACGTGGTGAGCCGGTTCCTCTCCAGCTGAACGTCAGTGCGTCACGGTGGCAGAAGAAGTCGGAGCCAAAGAGCTGTCTGAAGTCCAGAACATTTCAGGTAGAGGTTCCTGCCTGCTCACCWGACCCACTGCTCAGACACAATCATACACTCCTGATTCAGTTTCCAATAGTTTTTCTCCTCACGTTTGATTCCCCAAGACATTTGCAGGCAGGTCAACAGGACTTGTTTATTATAGAGTTGTAAAATAACTAAGTACAAATACTTCTTTACTGTACTTAAGTAGGATTTTTGGGTATCTGTACTTTGCTTGAGTAATTATATTTCAGCCTACGTTTTACGTATACTACTTACATTTTTAAAAAAGACAAGAAGTAGAAAGTTGTTACTTTTATTTCCTTTTTGCTTGTTTTCATTCCAGCTTGTTATTGTAAAAAATGAAAACTA
>NW_013952404.1:2193726-2196194 GCF_001266775.1 Austrofundulus limnaeus | reverse complement strand
TTGAGGTCACATCCTAATAAAAGTCATTACAGATAATCTAACTGCTCATTTTCAATCAATACTTTTACTTTTAATACTTGAGTACAAAAAATATAAGATAATTTAAGACTTTTACTGAAGTAATATTCCTAAAGTAGACTTTAACTTTTACGAAAGTAATTTTTTGTAAGATGCTTGTACTTTTACTCAAGTATAACCTTGTGGTACTTTATACAACACTGGTTTATTATAGGACAGGCTCAATCTGGCTCAATCATTTCAACAAATTACATCATTTCTAATAGTTTTTAGGTTAATCTCTATTGAAAATATTTAGAGTTTGGATATTTTTGTTTTTGGAAATAAGACATTTTATCCTTTACAAATCTGTCAAACTGCAGAGACAAGAAACATTCCTTTTACATTCTACTCAAAATTAGTCTTTAAGCTTTATTAGATACAACAAATAAAGGTAGATTTCATCTTCACCTGCAAAGTCCTGTTTTTTTAATCGCTTTCAGCTTGTTGCTGCTGCCTAACCATTTTGTAGATAATAGTTWAAAAATACAGAAAACAACATAGAAATCATATATTTCCACTGACTCCTCGTTGACCCCAGACTGAACAACTTCTCTGCGCCCAGCGCAGCTGCTGTCACCCAGCACATCCATTTTCCATCCCAGTTAGGAATCCCTCCCAGACTTTAGCTCGTCTGCCTCCATCGTCTTCGCCCTCTTTCCCCCCTGCTCAGCACCCGTTCAGATGCTGTCGCCGTTAGCCCCTCGCTCTAATTCACATGCACTTAGCATTGGTTTTGGCACACGTGTTCGCTGTCGCCACACGATGCATGACGTAAACACCTATTTGCAGTGAAACTGAATAACGCCAGCACAGTTTTGGTGGCTCCCTGCTGCTCCTCCGTTCAGGGTAGCGACGTGAGCGTGCGCAAATGTGTATGTGTGTGTGTGTGTGTGTTTGTGTGTGAGTGGAAGAGGGTGGAGTTGGGCGCCATATGCACGAAACGCATTCCCCTAAAACTTCAAGGTGAAAACAAAGGGAGGCTGATAACGATGTGAATTGTTGTGGCAGATGCCTGAGTAACACCCCCTTCCCCACCCCGCACCCTCCCTATTAACTGTACATAAAATGCCTTTGCTATGCCTCGGTGCATATTACAATAATCACTGCATTTCTTATCATGTTTCATTTGCAGTAAATCTCCATTCCTCTTCACGAAACAGCAAAGAAATGCTTGTTTTCCATTTGACTGGGGGCATTCCGGAATAATGATGGAAACGTGCTAATAATAGGCAAAGACACTTTCGTTTCCAAGGTGGTGCATTTACATTTTATTATGCGATGGTGCCGACGCTTTGATCAATACAAACACGAATGACATTTGAACAGCTGTTGTTCCGAGTGCTCTGAATTAAAAGTTTGGTTTTTGAAGAAGACATATGTCTTAAACGCCGAGCTGTGTTTTGTTGTACAAAGATTCGTCTTTAGACGCTTTTATGTCACTTTTAGAGATGAAGACCGTTTGAAATGAGACGCCGGTCAGAGACACGGTTTTAAACTGATGCTAATAAGAATTTCTATCACAATCAGCAATCAGAATGTGACAGTTCTGCTAAAACAGGACATTTCCTCTGAGTTTTACATTACCATGAATATTTTCTCATCTGGACACCTCATAGGATGACTGTTTATTCATCAGGGCATATAACGCCATTGATCGGGGGTCTAATTGAGACGCAGACGTTGGAGTGGGCCTCTGACTAATCCTCAATAAGCAGGCTAGCCTTCATTACAGCAATGGCATTTTCCCATGGGGTCCTGAGAGACAGAAAAGGGCTAGACACAGTATAGTGGATTTTTGTTTTTTTGTCAAGCTTTCCAGATCCAACTCTCATAAGGAAGTGACGAGTACAAGGTTTTCTCGCAGTCTTTGTTGCAGTTGTTTCCCATTTTGCTGGATTCATTTTGGACTGCTGCATTCATGAGAACTTCTTTTCAGCAAACTCAAAAAACAATTATGTCAACAGTAGTGGCTTTTTTTTAACTGACAAAATATCCTGCTGGCAGGTTTACTCATGTTCCTCCTGTTTTTCTTTTTTTTTTTTTTTTTTACGTTTGTTTGTTTTAAATGCATTCCAGTTTGAGCAGCCGAATGAACCGGTTAAACCCATATGTTTTTTTTAATATGCGTTGGGGTAAAACCAACGGCAGCATCTCGGAATTTGACAACTGGCTCAAGCAGGTTTCTCTCGTTTCATCCTGGATGGAGTAGTTTCCTTAGAAAATTCCTCTCTTTGAAGGATGAACGGCATAAACAGGAGAAGTTTGGCTCCATGACATCAACCATCAGCATCTGGCTCCACCAACAAACCTTGACTTCAGGGATGGTTTTGTAGAGCATGAGCTCTGACTAAAAGCAGTTTGATTCTTATTGGTTTTTTACCTGACGTAAGCTCAGCACAGCTCTGTCC
>NW_013952404.1:2187474-2193596 GCF_001266775.1 Austrofundulus limnaeus | reverse complement strand
GAATACAAATAAAAAGTATCCACTTTATCCACTCGTGGTATGTACCTTTAAGTGTTTATAAAAAATTGACGTGGCTACATCAACCAATAAACATTTTTTCTTTTGGGTCGGGTCTTTTTTTTTACTAAATTGTTGAAAAGTCATTGTTAAATGATGCTAACATCCAGTCTGTTTTTTCAAAACACAAAGGAAAACAATTCAGTGATGTTTTGGATGGAATATACACACTTAATTCAGCACAAAGGTCATCTGTAATTGCATTTAAAAAAATCAGACGCTAGAGAAAAATCTTACTGATCAAGAAATCAGAAATTAAATGGTGTTTTCAGTCAATAATGATGTTAGTTTGTCTTTAATTTGCAGTTGTATCGAGCAGAACAAAAGAGCTTTAAATGTTCTGTGTTTAGGAGGCTGTAGCATCTAGTGGTACAAGACAAACTTCAAAAAGCCCCACCTTTTACATCTCTGAGTGCTAAATTCTAAAACATTAATGTGGAAAATCCCTCTAATAAAAGGCGTAATTTCTTTAAAAGCCTTTAAAATTGCCTCATTCATACAGGTTTTCCTTCTTCCTCATTGGCTCGGGTCTGTTGGGCCAGTCACTCATTCTAGAAATCCATCCCTGTAATTCATACGTTCATGGATTTACTGTCACTTGTTTGGAACTGAGTTGTACAAACCAATTTAAACAATAAACTTTACCTCTCCACACCCGCTTCCTTCAGCTCCTCCAATGGGACGCTGAGACATTCCAATCCAGCTGAGAGATCAGATCTGTCCTGGATCTGCCACAAYTCCTTTTCCCTGTGGGACGTGTCCAGAACCTCTCCCTAGGGAGGCTGGAGGTCTGTCTTCCTAACTGCAGAAGTCCATTAAAAATAAAGGCCAATATGTTGATGCAAAGGAGACATGTACGCTATAACAAAAACAGGCGCTATTGATAATGTTTATGCACAAAATATTAAATCAAAGTCAATTTGTCTATGCTTTTCAAAACATTTCAATCATTTACGCTAATGCTGCCCACAAACCATCTGCGTGAAACTTTCCAGAACAGCAGATGTGAACTGAAACGTCTGACAGTGTAGAAAAAGTGCTCCGAACCTGGGAGAACATGCATCCAAATTAAAGATCATTTTGCAGCGCTGTCTGTTGTGTGTATAACAGCTTGTTTGTGCCTTCTCTGCAGATGGAGGTGGATGCAGACGATAAGCGCCATCGCACACGCTCCAAAGGTATCCGCACAGATACACGCAGGAACACACACCTCCATTCAGGGTGACCTTCACCACCCCCCCACCCAACACAAACACGTACCGTACATACAGCGTACGCAGGCTGCATGGATCTGGTGCAGTTAGACTCAAGTTGCTKTCTCTCCTTTTGAGCTTTATGGAAATCTTACAGGTGCAGAAATAAAATATTTAGGAGCTTTGTTCACAATGAGACATTGGGCAAAGTGACAATCACACAAATCAAGGCAAACTTTTCGAGAACAAACTCCTATGTTTACTTTGCAAATTAATCTTTTTCTTTGATATGTTTTTTTTTTAGTTTTCGCTTTTGTCTTTTTTACGTCATGCTTTTAAATCCTTCTTTTCCACATTTAAACCATAAAGTTGGCATCTATATGAAGTGAACCGTAAAGCTTTGGTTTGAATTTCTCCTTACTGTAACTCCACAAGCCCCTCTTTYACCCCTTTGTGTCTCAGATCAACTCCTTTTGAGGCTGCCTCTTTAAATCCAAATATAATGATATCCTTTCAGCATTAGAAGAGATTAAATTTAACTTTTCTGCTTTCCCCAAGAGTCCAAGTACATAATACAATTTAAAAAAATGGATTTTGCATGATATGCCGCCTTTAAAGAAAAGTATCACTCCCCTAATATTTTCACATAAAACCAAACGGAGTGTCTGACAAGCTTCAAACATCTGGAACAARGTGCACTTCAGAGGAAAATGCTGATTCATATTTTATTACGTCTAAGTTGGAGTAGCTAACATCTTTGACCAAACAAGAAAAAAGTCATGATCTTTGTTCCTACATCTTGTGGGTCAGACACTTTGTCACATGATGAAGATGATGATGATGATGAAAGTGTTCACTGTAGGCACACGTGTCCTTCACAGGTGTTTTTTTTTTTGTTATAAAAGAGAAAACCAATGATGTGTCAGTAAAAAAAATGTTTTCATATTATTCTGACAATATTGGTGTAGTAAACAAAAAAAAATTATTAGAATAGTTTTTAGTAAGTTTTTTTTAAGTCCAATAATTGGATGTTTCAAAGCTTTGCTGAGTGTTCTTTAGAAAATGTTGAAAGAAAATATAACGAAAAAAAATCTGAATAAATCCAAGTCAAGTTATTCAATGCTCWAAAACAATACAACACAGTACACTTTTCTTTTAATAAATCTGATTCTCCATGTGTAAAACAAACAAAACAATAAACATTGGAATCACATCAAYGTTCATTTTTAATGCAAAAATACAGTTTTAGATGAATTCGTCACAAATTAATTCCCACACTTTACCAGCTTTAAGTCTTTTACTTGTAATTTATTTTATGGTAAACCTACGCAGATCATAAGTCACAGCGATCAACATTTCAGCAAGGGATTGTTTTTTTATGCTGGAGCTTGTGAATTCAGCCCTGTTTCATAACGATTCTCTCTGTCTCTCTGCCTCTTCCCTCAGTGCCTGTGGATCCAGCGTTAACAGAGCTATTCAGGTCAGTGAGATTGAAAAATTGCACAATATCCATGCACACACGCGCAAAACACAACACGAACATGAAGAAACTGGCCGCGCAGCTACAAATGTTGTGCACAMCCCCTCACACACACAATTTGCCTATTGTTGTCTCAGCGCCAAGGTGGAGTGAGTCAAATAGTACCAGTCACCTTATTACCAACCTGAGACATTTCCACTTTTCCTCCGCTGTTTGCCTTCACATCTGTGGCTGAAGTCTGCTCTTTTTTTTGTACTTTCTCTTACTCCCTATTTTCTCTCTTTATCTTTGCTTTGGAATATGATCACCTTGCTGTTTCCTAGTATTTTTCAAATGAAATATGACATTTTGGAGTATCTCCTTCATTGACAATACAAAGTATGAAGAACAATGATTCCCCCTCTGTGTAAAATTGTCGCATATTTTTGCTTTTTTWAAACTCAGACAGTCAATTATCAATTTCTAATCTATGCAGCACAACTTGTTGTTGATTTTCACGCCTACAGCGCCAAAGTTTTCTTGAGCCGTGTGGGCGGAAGGTAAAACACAACTAGATCTCAAAATTGAAGTTTTTCTTTTGTCAGTGGAAAAAGTTTTCTCCGATATATACAGTATTTTATAAAATATTGCAACTTTCACTAAAATTTTGATTGCGCCAGGTTTATTTTTTGTTTGTTTTGTATTTTGTGACGCATATCTTCAAAACCAAGAACTTGCCAAAACAATATTGCATGAGTTTTGGTTTTTCGTAAGCTTTGAGAACGGAAAAGAGAGAACTCCTCTATGCAACTGTAGGCTCTGGATGTGCTGTATGTGGGATTTTTTAATATTTTTTTTATTTTCAGGTATGTTACATTATGAATGTTCCCAGTTACGGAAATGTATATTATTCATGGCTTCACACCTGCTACCTCACTGCAACAGCCTGCATGTCAAATCTCAGAAAGTTCCAGGTCTCAGCTTCATGAGTGCACTAACTAACAGGGTGTACCGGTACTGAGAGAAGAAAATATGGATTCGGTGCATATATGTGCATTATAATTCAATCTACCAACGCCTGTGCGTTTGCTCTTAAGACAAAAAAAAACACCACATTATCTGTAGCAAATTGAAGCAGCTTAAATGGTGCGACATTTTGCATTTTTAGCTTAATGTACAAGTTCTTTTTATTCATTAAATGAATAAAATACTGAATAATAAGAATCATTATTATAGCCCATATTTCACCTGCAGCCAATAAGTCCAAACACCACCCAGCAAAAAACCTGGTCTACTGTATATAACCCAGTGTGAACTCTTACCATTTTATTTATGTACACTAAATGAAGCTGCTGCAGTGTTTCAGTGGCAGCAGCAACATTTCCAGGCCAGTAGGTGTGTTCTGAATCTGGTGCATGAAGGAGTTTGACAAGCTCCCAAGTGATGCTTTTATGTATTCTTYGGCTACAATTTGGGATACACAGGAAATGTCAGTGAGTGTATGAGGACTTGTTTCAGCAGCAGCCAGCTACAGAGTCAGGCTTTAGTTGCAGTGGTGAACAGCCTCAGCAGCATCCACGCTTTTAGTCTTTGATGCTTTCAGGACRTTTTCTTGCAACGATGAAGATCTTGTTTTGGCGCCTTTGTTATGCTAAAGGGTTTGTCCTTAAATTGTTCATAGTCAAAAATATCTTTCAGGTTTCCTTGGAATAATGCAATTATCATGGCATGTTATTGCTTTGAATCATTTGACATTTAGGAAACGTTCCACAGGAGYGCACGGTGTGGCAGCAGAGGAGGTGGCGCCACCATCGTTTTTAGTTGGGCTGGCTTTATTTGCATTTCAAATGGTTTTATTGAGGAAATGAGGTTCATTGCCAGCAGCTTCTGAAATGACGCACAGCCAAAAATAGCTTAGCTGCATGTCATTCAAATGTACCACCCAGTCTTGAACATGGGCCTGAACGCTGTGCTCACACTGGTGTCATAACAACTTATTGACTCATGTTACTCAAAGCACAACASTCATTTGGGAGGAAGAGGAATGTAGCCCTGAGGATTTAAGTAGACTTCATTAATGCGATCCACTCAGCCTGGTGCCCATACTTCCACTCGTGGTAGTATTTTCATGGGTTTTTTTTACAGAGCATTCTACATAACCTGGTTGGGAATCCATTGGTGGGGTCCTCGGTGTCCTCTACTCGTCTTTGGGACTTGTTTCCACCCCAGTAATGTGTAAATTYTACTTTGTCCTTGGCTGTGTTGGGAAATGGTTGCAGTTCAGATAAGCTTTCCATCCTACTTTTATATCAATACATAATATTCCACCTAGAAGATTACTGTGTAGCCTTTAGCTGATATTCATAGATAATCCAAGGTGGACGCTCCCAATCCTTCATCCCTCTCCKTTTTTCTCTCCTTCAGCCCCTCCTCGGTCTCTCCCACTTTTCCTCTCGTCTTCTCGCCTGTCTCGTGCGCTCCTCCTCACTGCGCTGCTGCCTGCAGATAGTAATTAATCAGGGGATCGATGTGAAGCCTATCTCCAGGCTGGGGCGTCTATAATGTCGATAATGCTGCTCAATGGCCCCTCTCCCCAGAGAGCTGAGAGTCTTCAGGGCAAACATGCCTGACTTTGCATAGGGCATGTTTGATACAGTTTATATCTTAGCGTTTAAAAGAAACTTCCCTTCATTCATTTGTCKTCATTTGTGCTCAGAATTACTTCAGTTTTTTTTTGTTAGAAAAGTGAGCAAAACTTTGCAGGAAAGAGTAGCTGAAGGAGCATAAATGTATGGAGAGAAAACAGACTCATGAAGTTTGTGTGTGCATAATAAATTTTGTGTGTGTGTAAAACATGATTTGTAACCCATAAAAACATTTTGTGCGTAACTTTGGGTATTTGCAAGTGTATATTCAAATGTACACACAAATTTTTATCTTCAACCTCACAAATCTGATAATTACACACACAAACTGGCTCCTGCACATACAAGTCGTTAAATACGCACGGAAAAAATTACATTTTTGCACGGATCAGATAATGAGTGCACAAATCATTTTGAGACTGTTTTCACGCTGCTGAGGAAAAAAGTTGTGTGTGAAATTTTAATGTTTGTGTAATTTATATTTGTGCGTGTGTACTTTTATTTTGTATTTGTCACTTATTAATATTTGCGTGTACATTTGAATACACACTTACAAATACCCAAAGTTATGCACAAAATGTTTTTAGGGGTTACAAATTATGATTTCCACACACAAAAAATGTATTATGCACACACAATCTTTATTACACACCCACAAATTTTATTACACATACACAACAGATTCATAAAGTTTGTGTGTGCATAATAAAATTTGTGGGTGCATAATAAAGTTTGTGTGTGCATAATACATTTTGGGCGGCTGTGGCG
>NW_013952404.1:2174976-2187397 GCF_001266775.1 Austrofundulus limnaeus | reverse complement strand
ACTTTATTTATTTTATGTTTGTCATATTTGAAGCGGAGAGGAGCACCGAGCAGACCGACTGGGGAAATCTCCAGTCAATCTGCCTGGTGGAATTAATTGTATTAATCATCAAGTGCCAAAAAATAATCGATTAATATTTTTCTGACGATTAATTGCACACGATACGATTATGCCCAACCCTAGTACACACAAATTTTTACCTTCAACCTCACAAATCTGATAATTACACACACAAACTAGCTCTTACACATACAGGTCGTTAAAAACGCACGGAAAACACTACATTCACGCGTGGATCAGGTTATGAGTGCACAAATCATTTTGAGACTGTTTTCACGCCGCTGAGAGGAAAAAAAATTGTGTGTGAAATTTTAATGTTTGTGTAATTTATATTTGTGCGTGTGTACTTTTATTTTGTATTTGTCACTTATTAATATTTGCATGTACATTTGAATACACACTTACAAAAACCCAAAGTTATGCCCAAAATGTTTTTAGGGGTTACAAATTATGTTTTACACACACACACAAAATGTATTACGCACACACAAACTTTATTACACACCCACAAATTTTATTACACATACACAAACTTTATGAGTCTATTTTTTCTCCATATAAACTGATGATCAGGATAAAGACGGAACATGGTTGTGAAGTTTGGGCTAAACTAGAAAGTGCTATCCAATGTGATTTCTTCTTAAACCAAACAAAAATGAAAACCTTTTTTAATGTGATGCAAAAAAACTGGTAAGTTTTACTGCACAGGTTTAAAGCCTGAACCTGCTGTGTAGAAGTCAGACATTTAATTTCTTAATTTGCAATTCTGAGAAACAGAAAGTTTAGACTATTCTTACTTTTTTTGTTTGAAATATTCTTCACACCTTGTGACGCAAACCAGTGACACTGACACATTCATCAGTGCAGCCTTTGTCTCCAACAACAGCATGAGTCACTCTTCCCACAAGATCATCTTATGGAGGGAATTTAATTTAATAATAAAACAAACATCTCTAACATCTTTACCTGAATTTTCAGGTAAAGTTTGCTGTTTTAGTCTTTAGTCAGGTCACATTTTTTTCCTTCAATGTAGCCTAAACAATGCAGACATTTGATTGGTCAGTTTCAGAGACTTTATCAGATATCTCCAGCTCTTCTGCATAGGTTTAGTTAAAATTCAAAACTTTGATAAAACAGTTAAAAAATCTGTCAAGAGTTTAAATTATTTTCTGGACATTGGAAACTATAAAAATTCATGAAACCCTGTTGACTGTTAAAATATCAACATCATGTCACTCAAAATGATTTATTGATTTATTTATTTATTTATTTTTATTTATTACTAGAATATTACTCTTATACTCGAAAATTGAATTTAACAGGACCTAAGGAATATGGAATATCCTAGAAAAGGTCAACCTGCACTGACTGCAGATTTGAGACAAAATCCARTAGGAATCTTTGAACATCCAAAATATTTTAATCAGAAGAATAATTAGCTGATTGGATCTCCTCAGATGTAAAGTTTACTAGAACCAGATTTTWAAAAAATGCATCTTTCAGTGATCATTTTTTAGTCATGCAGTCATTGTTGTTGCATTACAGTTTTAGCCTTTCTGATTTTTACAAATGAAAATAAAATTTAGTTTTAGTCTGATTCCTAATAGAAACGTGTCAAGTTGGATTATTTGTTTAACTGAGAGTAACAATCTTAACCACAGAGTTGTGGAAAAATTTCCAAGGGGTTTAGAAAATGCTTTAAATGTGCTGATATCACAAGTGTGTCAGCTGGGCCCTGCAGCACATTTCATATACTGATTAACTTTTTAATTCWGTTTCATACATTATATATAAATCAGTAATGCACCAGTTACAAGTCCCATGGCTCTTGGTTTCTTGTCTGACTTTTCAAACACCGAACTGTCGTCATAATCTTAGACTCATGGATTCATAAGTTCCGTCTGTGTTTAAAATAAACAAATAAATAAATTTCTGGTTGAGTTACAGGTTTAATGTTGCATTAAGAGGAGCAATTTTTGCAGCTGCTTTTGTTTTTGTCACTGGAAGCATCAAAGATAGTTAAATATATATATTAGAACACTATAAAAAATAAAATGTGGTAGCTTGGTGGTCAGTGCTGTTGTCTTGTAATCCCAATGCTGTAGATTCAAGCCCATAGGATGTGTATTTGGTGCGAAACATTTAACACACACCGTGGAAGGGCACTGCCAAAAGAACAACCACAGCAGCACGAACTATAGGCAACATTAACAAAGACCCCCRTATATCAATAAACCTCATCATGGTGTTCAAACAATAGCTGGGGTGGAGCCTTAGTGCGGCACTCAAAGCTCACAGTATAAACATTCCCCACACATATCCTCTCTCATTTGCATATTTACAGTCTGCCATGCTAATCATGCTTATTGGGGTGTGTAAGTCCTGCACATGACATGAATAGCGAAGGATAGTTTTGTGCCAGAGACTACACAGTCAAAGCACCAGGATAAAAAAAAAAGAAAAGGAAGAAATATCCTAGCCCTTTTTATTTTTTTTATTTTTTTATTCACAGCTCTTCTGTGATAATCCAATTTTTGGAAAGACAAAAACAGTCATCTTACGTAACTGGGACAGCACTGCTAATTATGGTGCGAGAGCTGAGTGAAGAATCCCCCCCGTTTCAAACAAGATTTCTGCAGATATTTTTGTRGGTGCAGCTGAGCAAGACGAGCTCCCACAGGATGACACCCAAAATAGATCTGAACCTCTCATTATGCAGGATAGTAATGTTTGGTCATTTGTCTGCACGTTTTCTGGAGTTGTTCTCACCAAAATTACAAAACTGTATAAATGCACGTACAGATTTTCAAAAGGGGGATCTCCCACTTGGTAAACAGAGGGAAAGAACGGGTTCCTTTTTTTTTTTTTTGATTATTTGCATTGATCCAAAATGTTTCAGGAAACCCAATTTGCAAGATTTCACCTTGAACACCCAAGTTTTACTGTCAGAGCTWGTGTGCTTTAGCACTGAAGAGTTGAGCACAGTTAAGTAAGGCGGATCACGGCTAAAGCCTCTGATTTTTCTCCTGTCAGATTTCTCCTTCCACACATGACATATTGTCCGAATGGAAGGGATGACCACTCCTTTAATTGCCAGTGTCAGAGCAGAAACAGGACATGACAGAGTAAATGAAATTATTTAATGTAATGTTGACATGATTGCCTGCCCTGGCAGCTGCCRCAACATGCATCCGTATATGTTACATATACAATAAGCTCTGCTTTGTGCAGATAGTTATGCTCCCCTAAGCTTTGAGCCTGAGCTTCGTCAGTCTGTGCATCTCTACAGGGTTGACAGACACCATCATATCAACCTTAGAGCAAGAATGAAAATATTTTTTTCCTATTCTAAATCAGCACCTCAGCATCAGCACACATACTGTGCACTTCAGATAATTAAAGACGGCTAAAACAAATAYGAAGGAATCAGTACATCACAACGCCTGAGACTCCCTTCCCTCTCCCACTCCCTGCCTTTGGTCTCTCTTCTCTCTTCCTTCCTCCTCTTTCTTCATCTTGACATTCCTCTTCGCTTCTCCTTCCTGCCCCTTATTGGTTCCCGCATTCCCTCCTCTCTTCCTCCCTTGGTCCTTCCTCCCTTCCTTCCTTTTCTCTCCTAACCCCCCCTCTTCTCTCTCGGCTGTCTCAGGCAGAGCTAATTCCCTCTTCAGATGGTGCGGCTCTCATTTGCATACTTATCAAAGTATTTGGACTATCCGACAGAAGCTGTAGGAAGGTGGGGTCATTAATATGTTAATTAGACCCACCATCTATTTTTTTTCTCCCTCCAAGCTTTTAAATGCTGGTGCACCATCCATATCTTCTACCTCTCTGTGCTCTACATGTATTCAAACCCTAAAATATTATAAGACTCTACAGACATCTAGACSTGGTGGTATTATGTGTTCACAGTGTAAGCGGAGTCAATATACTTGCACCCAATCGGTTTAAAATAAATATTTGCACTTAAATGGTATTAAATATCATCTATTTTTCCTATATTTCGATCCACATGTAATAATCCTGGCAGCTACATCCAATAAAGRCAAGTTTAGGATTAGTTTATGCAGGACTCTCCTGAGCACTAGGCTCAGTGAAATTACAGGTATGAATCAAGAAAAACTAAATGTAAAATGATAATAATTCTACTCGTGACAAAAGAAAAACTTAAGATTTGAAGAGTTTTTTCCAAAAATGAGAGCAAGAAAAGGAGACAAAAAGCACACTTTTCTTTTTCTTGCTCTCATCTATGGCAAAAGCTCTTCCAGTTTTTTTATTTTATCTTTTTTTTTTTTTTTTTTTTTGGGAGGGGGGATTACGTATTTTCCAGGCACATAGTTCCATTCTATACCACAATCAAGTACAGTAACTATGTTCCCCAGTTGTTATACAGATGCTGTATATAACAAAATTAAATATGACTTTGCATCGTAGTCTATCTAAACATCTTGAAATTGGCCTCTGTTTCTTAACGAACTTCCTACCATTTCTGACACTCCCGCTTCAGCGCGCCTTCACAACAATGCTTCAGGGGAGGGGTGCTCTGTGGAGTGGGAGCTCGGCTAAGGAAATCAAGGGGGGGGCTTTGTGTAAATGGGCGGTGCTTTATTCCAGCAAGTGTTTAGGCAGCTTCATAGGAGATTCAAGGATTTCTCAAACATACATGAATGAGTCAAAGCAACACTCTGGGTGTGTTTTTGATGAATGAATGACATTATAACACAATATAAAAAGGTCAATTTTGTATAATACACCCCCCTTTAAGTTTTTTCTTTATCCTTTCTTTAGACACAAACACACCCATGTTGGTTTKTCTATGATCGTGGGGACTTTGCATTGATTTCCATTCATTTTCCAGTAATTTCTATGGCCCACCTCTGACCCTTTACCCTAAGCCTAACCACCTCTTACATACCTGACCCTACGTATCGCCTAAATTCACATCCCACCTTGGTCATAAACCAAACCTCCCACGCAAAATCAGCACCCACACGAGGAGCATTTGGTCCCCACATGACTGCGTTTGTGGAAAATGGTCCCYGTGATGTAGCAAAAACACATCCACACACACACTGGTTGTTATTTTAGATATTGTACAAATACTTGTATTTTTATTTACTAGATTTTGTACTAATACTTCTGTGTTATTATTATTAACCCAGGAACAAGAGTGACCACTTTGGTATAAACTAATTTTAAAAAAATAAACACACATACATATAGATAAACCATGAAGCAAGTGATTAAATATTTAGCCCGCCAGCCTTCAAGACATTGCAACAGTAAATAAGATTTTCCTAAAATGTTGTTTTTACATATTTTTCCCTTAACATTCATGATATAAGTGCAACTCAAGTGAATTGCCTTTTATAATAAAAAGGAATGTGCCTAAAATGATAAATGGTATTTATTTTGAAAGTGACAGTTTTCGAATAAAAACTTAGTTTATGCATTTCAGGTTATGTTTCTAATGCCACATTTATTTACCAGCTCAAGTGAAAGTACAGAGTCTTAAAAATAAACAGCTGTTGCACGATCCCTGCTCATAACCAGACTCTAAATCTATGAGATGATGTTTTCTTCACTGAATGTAACACCATTGAAATGTTTGATTTGTACATAAAATCTTCAAGGTTAAAGGTGATGTCACTCAGCTGTATTAGACACACTTGGTAACTCTGTTGAGTGCGGGTTAATGGGTTGGCCATGCAGTAGGTGTTCTAACAAGGCTCAGCTGATCCTGCGCTGAGGCTCCGTCAACAACAATAAAGGTAACTGACTGAGATGCTCATGACAAGCAGAGTTGATGATAATTACAAATGGCCCAGCAAGTTAAAAGCTAATATTGGTGTGAAACCTCCTGGAAATTCACATCTCCATTTTGATTTGAAAATTCTGCTTTTGATTTGCTGAGCAAATTAACAAAATCCACCTCATTCTAACGTGTTTTCAGTGGAAAGGAACTGGTTCAGAAAATGAAAGGAAAGCTCAAAATTTTTTTAATGGAATAGGAATGTGATCAAGGACTAAGGAGTTTATTTTAAGTAGTTTTCAGTAATTAAATTTAAGTAAAAGTGTGTTGTTGCAAGACTGTCCAAACACTTTAAAGATGGAACAGGCAGAATCTGAATGAAGGCGTAGCAACCAAACATTCTCCTTTCCATTTTTATCCTCTTGATTTAAAATGATGTTGCTCAACTTTCTTTATGCTTTATCTGTCTCTTTATGAGGGCAACCTTATAATGTAAACAGTACTTAAATATAAGCCTATATATAACTATTACATAGTCTTAATAAAAGTAATACACAAATAAACTCAATGTGATTGACTTGCAGTTCTCAGATTTAACCTTAGCTTTATAAATTGTTGCTTGTTGGTTAAGTGGTATCCCCCAGACCATCCCATGGCTCTCTTTGAGCAAAACCACAACTTTTCCCTTGTTTTTCCACCATACAACCGAGCTTTCCCACGCCTTTGCATGACATTTGCYATAAGAAAGTGTTCGCAGCAGTTTGCAATGAGCAATGCCAATGTGCATTTTCTTTTCTCGAAACAAAGACTTGTTATTGGCCAGAGTTTCCCATCTTGTGTTGAATTTTCTAAAGCCTTAAAGCAGCCAAGAGGAGCTGAAGAGGTAGCTCTAAACCAGCTGAAGTACAAAATGCTGAAAGGTTGTTATGATGTTGTTGCTTTTCTGGGCCTTCAAAAGTGGATTCAAAAAGCTTCTGCACTTGAGTGTCCTTTTGTTTGTGCAACTGTCTTTTATTCTCGTGCCCCTCTTGTGTACATTATTGCACCACTCTCATTACATTGACCATCGAAGACATCTTCAGTAAATTAGAAAGGCGTATGCGTTTTACAATTCATCTTTTTTAAGCTTTTTCTTTTTCTGTCTTAGAACTAAAACGTGACAGAAAATAATGTTTTAGATGTGAATGCCTTCGAAAAACRTTGATAACAACCAATGAAAAATGAGGATAGAAATAAAGGATTAGATGAGGTGGGATGAGAAGAACCCTCCCCTTGTTCTCAGTAAMAATATAAGCCTCACAAATCCACCTGGCCTTGCCTCGGAAGACATATTTCTCTCTGTGCCAAACTGAGAAGGTGTTCACTTCAACCCACGCAGGGCACACTTCATAATTACTCTCACTTTGAATGCAATTTTCTGGCTGTGGGAAATGATTGACAGATCACATCCCCGGTGTCAGGTGGCCGGCCACGCCCCTCCTGACTACGGCAGAAATTAGAGAACAGCGGGAGCTAAATTACACCTTAGCAAAGACCTGTGGCAGGAGGACAGGAAGGGAAGCATGATGAATGAGAAAAAGATCAGAACAGAAAGGTAGAGGGTGAGTCGCGTGGGATCGTGGAGATGATTGGTGGAATAGCTCGGAAACACATTTGTAGTCGTGTACGAGCGCACAGAGGTGCGCTCTGAGGTAATGGGTCTGCAATGCTATTGGAGTGCAAAGGGAGAGACACTTAAATGCCATTTCTGCAGCTGGGATGCTGTTTACTCCCTCAGTCATCTCTGCGCTCCCTACTTTGTCATTCTCTCAAAGCACTCAGACTGAAATGCGAGCAGCAAGCAGCCAGGAGAGTGCCACATGGACTCTCAGGATACGTAAGAGTTCAGAGTGGAAGAGTGGATGGGAAGAGTGACAGATCATTGCAGAAATACAGATAACTGTTGGACATCATCTCATCAGATACTGCTCTCGCATCAATCCATGTTTAGTCATTTGAAATAGACTGTATTTTTATTTTAGTCAACAACTGCAATGAAAAGATCCGAAATACCAATGTACCGCCGGCACTCACAAAAACTGTTTGTTTTCACACAGGAAAATTGTGTGGCYTTTTTTTTACATCCTGTTCCTTCCCACTTCGATCTCCCATCAGATCACCCAACAAGAACACCAAATGTGCAAACAAGAGATCCTTAAGCAAAATATAATCGCCTGRCACATCACAAATTTAGTGTGCCTTTTTTAAAATGCAGTTGTTATTTAAAGTAGTGTTTCCCAAAGTTGGGGTCGGGACCCAAAGTGGGGTCCTGAAAAAATCAAGGTGGGGTCCTGAAAAGATTTTTGTAATTAATGACATTTTTGCCTTAGTTGTTACAGAGTGAGATTAGTGTATTTAAAATGGATAAATGTAGTATAAAAACATTGTTACTATGCCCATGTTTTGTTGACCTGATACAAATGTTTATCATTCAAAAATAGTTGGGGGCACAGGTCTCTGCTRCTGTTATTTTGTGGGTCAAAAGCTGAAAAGTTTGGGAACCACTGCACTTTGGTTCCCAAAGTTGGGCTTGGGACCCAATTATGGGTCATGAAGCACCCTGGATAATCTCCAGAAATCAATTTAAAGGGTAATAAAATAATTGCTGATGTAATATTTTCCCTATAACTATTACAAAAACACAAAATAAGTACAAATAAGTATTTATATTTGTGTATAAGCTGTTGAGATTGTCAAAAAGCCTGTGTTTTTTAGGGTTATTAACAAAGTTTGTGTACTCAGACCAGTAATATTTGGGGTCACAAGTTTTTGCCATGGATATTTTGTGGGTCAGAAGATAAAACATTTGGGAACAACTGATATAAAGTACCATGTTTATGTCACTTTCTGCGCTATTTGACTGTGACTGGATTTCTACAACTAATGGCTGTTGGCCTGGTTTTGATCCCATCAGTTCAAGGTTTAATGTTTGGAGATAGATTTTAATCAAATAGGTCATGTTGTGCAAAATCCACTTTTTTAGTCATTAAATGCTTTTTGATGTGTATATTTTGTTGTGTCTCTAGTGGTGCCGAAAATTTGAGTTAATCTCTCCCAGTGCTGTGCAGATTTCTATATTCTTTTTGGGTCAACCTGTTCAGTTCTCTTTATTTTCTATGAATTTTTCTGAACTATAATCACAGTATTTGTGATGGAACTGCTAAATAAGATCTGGACTTACCCCCTAGAATTTGGTGGTCTTCATTCTCCTCGTGCTCTGGTTTCAGACTCTGATGTGAGTGCAGCCTTACATGTTGGAGCCAAACGCGATTTGAGCATCAAAAATGCACCCAGCGCTTCAAGCTGGATGCTTGTGCTCTTTGAGGTCAGACACTCAACAAAATTGCTCTTGATRCGCATCACGTCAAGCTTTAGTAGCGCAAAGCCTCACTACAGCCCTCTGCCGGTCTCTGTTTAATGGTGGCTGAAATAAAGAAAGTGGCTTTGCTTTATTTAACGAGCGCAGGAGCACRTTGCACTCATCAGCTAATGCATTCACCAGGTACAGAAATTCAGAGACGTTCTGAGTTTGGTGAGTTTCACCAGTCCAGGAGCTGTGAGCTGATGAGGCTCACTTTCAGAACTACCATATTTATTCAAGTATAATACGTGAAATTAAATCCATAAAATCGTCCATAAAGTTGGGGGGTAGTTTTATTCTTGGATAAATTTTTTTACTTATGTATTTTAACTGAAATATCGGCTTCATTCACAAAATGCCTGAGTCCGGAAATGAGACTGCATCGTAAAAAAACAGTTGAAACGAGCTCACCTCTGACACTCCTTCGTGCTTCAGAGCGAGATAGTGACAGATCCAGGCAGGCGACATGATGTGATAAAAGGGGGAAAAAGTATCMCTGCACCTTAGTAATGATAGCGAAATAATGACATTAGCGTGTGATTGAGCCACTCCTGGAACAACAAACACATGTTCATCTGTAACGGCTGCCATCTACCGGTGTTCTGAAAAAGTTTGTATCCCTGAAAAAAAGTTTCCCCAACAGAGGGAAGTAGGAAGCAATCTGTTTTTGCCCTAGAAGATGGCCCAAATCTTATGTGAAGTCTCTGAYKTTTGTGTTGGTGCATCCTGGTGGACCATGTGTAAAATGCCAGAATTCATATGATGCTGCTACAGCTGATATATATTTGTTGTCAAAATACCTTTTAGTACATATGTTGTTAAAATAAAMTGAACAGTCCAATGATCATTTTACTGATACTGTATGTATAAAGACTGCAAAGGCTGAAAAATCTTGAAGTCTGTATGAAATTGGAGGTAGATTGAGGATTGAATTTCTTGTGCTTTTTAAGCTCAAAAAAGGGGGGTCATGAGATCGTATTATACACTAATAAATACGGTACTTTTGTCCCAAGCTCTGCTTGATGAGCCGCTGACCCGCATTGGTGCCCGTTCTTGCCAGGACAGGCACTCTATTTCAGGTGAAGAGCTCCTGTCCATATGTTTCAGGTTGGCATCATTCAGGAAACCGTCCCATCGGGAAATACACCACTATGTCACATAGAGGAAACCCTCTGATTGGTCAGAAGCTCAAAACACTTCAAAACGCTTTTATAGAATTAAGCTCCCATTTTTATTTTTATTTTCACGACTGCTGAATCCCATACTGTTCCAAATACTGTAGATATGAATAGATTTACTTCTAGATGCATATTTAAAACCACTCGTGGCTGCAGCATGATGGTCCACTAAGTGTTTGTGCTAAGACAGATGGTGAACTTTAGGTTTACCTCTTCCTGAGTAAAGTGCTACCAGGCTGACGTGAAGAGCCCTCGACTGGAGCAGAGCCCTCCAAACAGACTCTTCACCTGAAGAAAGAGAGGAGTTAGAGACACACACACGCCGCACATCCACACCTCCGAACCCCACTCTCRCCACGCCGACACAAGCGTAGACATGCAAGTCGCGCACTCACACACACACATCGCCGAAGCCCTCGCACACAAACACAACCTACTTCACATGTAGAGCAGCATTCCCAGCTGAGTGCCTCTCTCCAACCTGGCAATTTCAGCGGAAAGAGAATCCAGCTAAAGCACACAGGGCGTCATGCTGATTTCACAACAGGGGGCTTGAATGGCAGAATGGCCTCACTACAGCYCTCGTTACTGATCCGGCAAGATCCAACTCATCTGGTTCAATAGCACTCCATCGTTTGCACTTGTGAGCGGATGCATAAGTGGGGCTGGATCCCAATTTCGCACAATCTTGTTACAGCCACATAGGATTGTCGCCGCAATATTCCACGGCCACGCATAAATTCGGCCGAGAACTCTGCCTATGCGAACATTTCGTACAGCGGAACATAATGTGGATAACAAAGAAACACCTAACAGGGATGTTCTAAATGACATTTAGTTTCTAGGTTGCACAAGATGCTTCTATAAATGAATCATGAGTAAATCTGTGAGGTGTGAATAATAGATGGGAGGAGAAGTAAAAAACAAAGGAGTGCTGTTATTATTTGTTAATAAGACACTCTGGAGCATCACTAACTAGATCTCATTACTTGAATACTCTCTCATACCACACACACACAGACACGCGCGCATGCATGCAATCCACATGCCAAACACATACAGAGGTCTCTCATCCTCTATGACTATTTTTACCTGTGAAGCCTGTCGTTGCCTAGCAGTCCGTAATTACATCCCACGCTCCTCCAACAAATGATTAGAAGCAGTGATGGATGGGTTAACACTGTCACCTAAAGATGCCTCAGTGCAAAGCTAATTATGTGCCCATGCATGTGTCATATACCTGATACATGCGATAGCCCTCTCAGCCTCCTGCCATAACTGTGGAGGAAGTACGATAAAGGTGGACGTTGTGTCTTCTGTTAATTAACAGATAAGACATGATGAAGTAACTCTGCAGCTGATTAATAGATTTTTGTAGCTCAGTGGCTCAAATGGGTACGGAAAAATGACAGGAAGAGCTCATTTAATGTCTTTAGATTTTCTTCTTCTAACATTATATCTTTTTTTTTTTGCAAAGTCTCATATAATTATTAAAATTAAATTGATTCTGTAGTTTAGCTTTAGCAGAACAAACCAAATAATACCTATCCTTCCAGCCTTAGTGTCTCACATTGTTGTGAAGGAACGTTGGCCCACTCCTTTACAATGCTGCCACGATTATTGAAATGTTCAGACATACAGTACTGTAAATTTCTGCTCAATTCACTCTAGGTCTCACCACATTACCTGGTGACTTTGCAACATTTTGTTTCCTTTCTTGTTTTAATACTTTGTTGTAGGTTTACTGCTGTTTTTGGCATCATTGTCCTGTTCTATGACCCAGTTTGGTCCAAGCGTCTACTGTCGAACAGACGGCCTCACATCTGACTCAAGAATATTTCAGTTTACAGAGGAGTTGGGTTGACTCGGTGACAGTTAGATGTCCAGGTCCTGCAGATCATCAGCCCTCCACCTCCATGTGGACAATTGGAAAGAGGTGAACTTCTCTGTTCAAGGGACAATGGGCCTCATGCAAGAACCGTTCGTACGCACAGATTTGTTCTTAAATTGTGCGTACGAGTGATTTAGGAG
>NW_013952404.1:2172069-2174926 GCF_001266775.1 Austrofundulus limnaeus | reverse complement strand
GTTGATTGATTGATTGATTGATTGATTGATTGATTGATTGATTGATTGATTGATTGATTGATTGATTGATTGATTGATTGATTGATTGATTGATTTTAATGAATCCTGGGTTTTTGGTAAATAAAAGGGTGTAATAAAAATTGTAAATGTTTATTTTAAGTTGTTTGTTTCATTTTTTTATGTTTGCATGTCATTTAATTGTTTTTATTTTGTCACATAAAACCTTAAAAGTCTAAAACCAAAATTTTAAATATTGATCTGGAGTCGCAGCCGGACTTCACTAATATATCAACTGTTGTCCAGATGTTGTCAGTGTCCTCAAAGAAGACACAGCCAAAAGTGTTCACTTTATTTATCTCTCTGTATTTGGCGGAACATTTCTTAAGCACACTGTTTTCTCTCCACCCCCGGAACAGATATGGATTTTCTGTCATGTAAAGGCAAGCAAGCTGTATTTTATGTCTCTGCATAGATAATTCTGGGTGCTATTTGAATCTGTAGGAGGAGTGTGTGTGTGTGTGTGTGTGTGTGTGCTTATAGACATGCAAAGTGTGTGTGCCTGCGTAGCACATGTGTGCAGACGGGGATGTGAGGGGTTGCGTTTATGATTGCCACGGCTGCAGCTGGGGCTGTGGGCTGAGTAATTGCCTGTCTTGGTAGGGAGAGCGTGGTAGCGAGCTAAAAGTCAAGTGCTCTCTTCCTGCTGTAGACCTCATTTGGATTCCACATAGCTAGCTAGCAAGCTAACGCCAGCCTTGGGCCTGTATTATTCATAACTTGACAGATAGCTCTCACTAAAAGCATTGGAAGAGAGCCAAGGTTGGTGATGGAGCGACAGAGGGAAGCAGCACCATCGAGTCTCACTTTCTGGCAGGGAGAGGAGAATGCATTGGAAAGGAGAAGCATATGGAAATTGTAGTTCGAATGAAGTATGTGCAGTTTCAACAGAAGAAACAGGATCGGTAAAAAATGTAGGGATTTTGAAATTAAGATGAGGACCAACAGTAAAACATCATTCTGGACATTTAAAGTTAAAGAGTAATGTAGCTATAGCATAGTTTCAGTAAACAATAAATGCACCTAATATAAAAAAGGAGATAATGAAAAAACAAACCTAAAACACAGAAAAATATCAACTGAAAACAGATAGAGGGCTGGAAAAAAAAGAACAGGCAGCCATCCACCCCCACCAAGCTCAGGAAGCCCTCTGCCTCCATGTGCAGCACCAGATAAGGTCGCATTAATCAAAATCTGCCACTTTCCTTTCCAAAAAAACATAGTGCATGCCATCAACCCCCCTCTGTGAAGTATCTGTCACTGAAACAGAAATTTCCATATTTAATGGGGAAGCTTTATATCACCAAAAAAGAGGCAGTGTGGGCTGCGGGTGCAAAGAAGGGAGTTGGTTGGATCTGTCAGCTCTGTCATTAGTTTATTCACTTCAGACTGCATGCGGAGCCTTGGGGTTCATTTCAGTTTAGCTCTGATTCAGCTGTTATCGTTTCAACAGGATGACAGAGCTGGACAGAGATCGGTCTGCTTGAATACAATCACTGCTGTAATAGGAGCACTAAAACATTATTATATTGTCTATTCTACATCAATGAGTCTCTTCCTTTGACTGCTAAACTGTTTCCTTTTTTATTTTTATTTTTTCCGGCTGCATACTTTGTCCTCTAACACTGTTTAAAGCAGCCTTTGAAAGCCTTTCAAGAGCTCGGTTGCCAAATTTACAGTGGCATGCACGCATTTGTTTATTCTTTCCCTTTGTAATTTCTCCCCCCCTTGTTCGCCTCCTGTGCATTATGACAAGGCTGCAAACTGCCTTTCTGACTTTACCTGACGTCAGATAAACAGGTGGTGTTTATGCCTTTTTTTTCCACCAACATCCTCTTTTTTTCCTTCCTCTTTTTTATATTTTTAACTGCCTCCCACAGGAGTGACATCAAAGGGAATGGCAGATCATGTGCGGTTAGCGCGAAGCGTGCCAGAGGGGGGTGGACCTTGGCAATGAAGAGGGGAGGTGGCAGTTTGTGTGGGGGTGGGCAGCTGCTCAAGGCCAGCTTCAGGCTTGGGCACATCCTGACCTCTAACCCTTGAACCCTTCTCAAGCCTTCTCTATAATCTGTCCTCCCCACTCCTCACCCCCCTGGCCTGCCCTCCTCTCTACAGCAGCTGCCAACTACATTACATCAATGTCAGAAAGCCCCCCACCCTCCGCTGGTGGAAAGACGAGGCTGAGTAAACATGAAACAGAACTGGAGTCACTATGTGGCTCACAAAGGGCAGAATCTTTATGCTCTTATTTTGTGAAAGAATTACAGTAAATGAAAAGGCTGGTGGTGTCGGTTATTATCTACAGATACAAATATTTAAACATACGTTCTCAGTTTCCTTAACTCGGCTGGTTCTAAAAACTCTTTCTAAATAAATGTGTTTTCTGTTCAAATTTGCTTTAATTTTCGTTTGTCTATCAGTCAACAAATTTTGACTTTAAGCATTGTTGTCCTCAAGGATTTATTAACCATTTTTTGGCAAAAAAAATAAGTTAATGACCAGTAATGGAATTAATTAGCTTTAGATTGTAGTCATTTTTGAATTTTAATGTGAATTGTTTGGCTTGTTTCCATCAAACCCATTAGAAAATTTAAATAAAATAAAAAGGAAAACCTTTTTCAGGGTAGAGGTCTGTTTCGACTTTAATGATTGTGACCTCGTGTAGAGAAGCTTAAACTGCAAATATTGATGATCTTCTAATCAAATACTTGTAATGAACAAATAGAATATACAGCGGGTATAATAAGTAATGAACACGTCACCATTTTTCTCAGTAAATATATTACTAGAGGTGCTAATG
>NW_013952404.1:2145908-2171865 GCF_001266775.1 Austrofundulus limnaeus | reverse complement strand
CAGCTGGTGTCTTGGCTTTCCATGCCGTTTTACACCTCCCTTTCTCCATGTGTTCAATACTTTTTCCCTGTGCCACATTATTACAAATAACTTAATTTCTGGACATTTATGGTTTGATTTCTTTGTATGTATGGATCACTTGGGTTGTTACCAACATCTGGTGACAATTTCATGTCATTAGCACCTCTAGTAATATATTTACTGAGAAAAATGGTGACGTGTTCAATACTTATTTTACCCACTGTTTATATATATATTTAATGATTTATATTAGATTGAAATATCAAATTGGAAATTATTTTTCACCTGGAGCATGTTTTTCATAAATAAACCTCCATCCCCTCATCAGGTAATGTTGACAAGCAGCTACTGACAGCCTCCGCTGTTGCTTCTGCAGACAGATGGAAAAGCAAAGAGGAAGGAAGTCCTCCTTTAAAATGGCTGATGGGCTAGCAGCTAACTAGCTGGCTTCACTGTGTGAGTCTGTGAGTCGAGGTGATTGATTGAAGTCATTACGCTGGTGGAAAGACTCCTTACCTGGCTAATCCAGGAGTGATTTTAGCTGCAGGATGACAGATAGCCACATTACATCCCAGAATCAGTTCCTCGATGAGCTCTGCTGCTCAGGACTTCCACTTGAAAATTATGTAAAATAGCCTGTTTGATACATTTATCAATATTCTGCTTTTTGCATTTTTCAAATACACAAACCATGCTTCTCACTGAATCCATTTTGACAGATCAGAACAATTTAAATATTGTTTAAATAAAATATTTTTTATTAACTTGAATATATCAGTACAGTGAAAACTGATAAAGATGGCAACATGTGCCACCCAAACGCCTAAGATGATTTATTTGGGAAGTGGTGTTGGACAATGAAACTGAAACACCTGTCATTTTAGTGTGGGAGGTTTCATGGCTAAATTGGACCAGCCTGGTGGCCAATCTTCATTAACTGCACATTGCACCAGTAAGAGCAGAGTGTGAAGGTTCAATTAGCAGGGTAAGAGCACAGTTTTGCTCAAAATATTGCAATGCACACAACATTATGGGTGACATACCAGAGTTCAAAAGATGACAAATTGTTGGTGCACGTCTTGTTGGTGCTTCTGTGACCAAGAGAGCAAGTCTTTGTGATGTATCAAGAGCCACTGTATCCAGGGTAATGTCAGCATACCACCAAGAAGGACCAACYAYATCCAACAGGATTAACTGTGGACGCAAGAGGAAGCTGTCTGAAAGGGAAGTTATGGTCTAAAACCAGGTGTTTCAATTTCATTGTCGAACCCCTGTAAGTCAATGAGACAAAATATGCTCTACAGTGTCTCTACATGTCTCATCTTCTACATATTACCAAAAAAAAGGGATGCTTTTTTGATTTCTTGTAAAATTAAAATAATCGAAGCATCGGTGATTTGTTTTGTTCTGTCTTTAATCTTCTAAATTAAAACATTTTCTTTTATGTTATTTTCTTTATCAAATAGATGGCCTTTGATTTGAAAGAGTGGTAAAAAGGTGGTAAAATTAAGCACATAATGATTTGGACTGATATAAATAGAAGCTAAATGCTGGAATCTCTGCTTTGTAACCTTGTAATTTGTGTGAACAATGAATTCAGTGTTTTGTTTTGTTTTTTTGTGAGTAATTCTGCCAATATTTTGACAAAATATTGGCAGAAATAAGGAAATAAACTAATATAATGTCAAAAATCTGACATGCTTTGTTAAATTGGRTTGAAATTTTGTAATCTAATTTACTAAACGTTGCTCGTGATATAAAGACTTCTATAAAACCACGTGTGCAGCACATAAAAACCCACTTGCACGAGCAATCTGTTAAGTTCCATGAACAGTGGGGATTATTTCAAGACCATGGCTATGAAGTTCTATTTTATGAGTTTTAGGACAGCCTGACAGTCATCCGGATGTATGTATACGTGTGTGTGTGAGTGTGTGAATGGGCCAAAGCAGCAGMTATCCAAGCTGGAGCCTGAGCCGCCAACAAACGCCCCAAATTGCAGCGTCTGCCATGTGCTGAGCCTCCTGCACCAAGACACTGTCTTTTGTTCTCCTCTGCTAGCAGGAGAAGCCTGACAGCTCTGAAATGATCCTCTCTCCTCTTTCACACACAAAACCAGCCTTTTCTTTTTTGCCTCCCCTATGTTTCCCAGTTTTCTGCACACACAATGGAGGCCTGCACAAAAAAATGCACAAAAAAACATATATTCTCCCATCTGTCTCGCCTCCTATAGCCTCTAATTTTCCTCCCCACCCCTCATTTTCCTCTCCCTGCCTGCCTTTCTCTCTCATTTTTCCTTGCTGGCTGGCTGCGAGGATGGCGAATCCCTCGTGGATTTCTGGAGGGTATCACCATGGAGACGGGGCTCTGCCACACGTGTCTATAGATCCTCCTGCTGGATAGGGAGCACAGTCAGAGGTGGTGCGTTCCCTCCATCTCCAGTGTGCTCKTTGGAGACAAAAGTGGGATGAGGGGAGCAGCACTGTGGGAGAAAATGGGAAAGGAAGTGGSAAATAGTAATGAAGACATAAATTCATGTTAAAAAATGTAAAATGGGCTCAAATAAATGTTGAGGGAGTGGATGAATGGAAGAAAAAGAGGCAAGTGAGGGTTTGATGGCTGGGAAAAGAAGAGGAGGGGAGAAGGAGATGGCAAAGGAAAGAGGAAGCAGGGGAAAACAGCAACAGCACCTTCATCCCTGCGTCAGGGAGACAAATAGTGTGTGATGCTAATGACTGGCTAAAGCTTTTGCCCCCGCTGTGAACAGCCGCTAATATGACTCCTAATAAAGGCACCGTGGAATGCTGTCGCATTCCAGCAGTCGCTCAACTGTCGACTGAAATTAGCCAAACAGGAGCTCTCCGTCTCCTGCCACTCCTTTCCTCTGCCTCACGTTAATGCTCCGGGAACGGGAGCCCTTTCAGCACAATGCCTCTAGAAGGAGTCATTCTGCATTAAGGGGCCTCTTGTTCGCACTGTAATAGAATTTGTTCCATCTTGTAATGTTAAGGATGACCACTCTATAAAAAAAATCAAGTGGTCTTTTTGTGATCTGAAGCTCTTTTCTTCTTGGATTGCGACCTCCCATTCTGCACACACCTCTTCGAGGATTTTGTCTTGCTGCCAGAGGACAAAGCAGAAGGGAAACTCAGAATGGTGCTGTATTTTCTCATTGCTGTCCTTTCTCCTCACATTTGGTCTTTTTTTTTCTCCATGCCACTTAATTATTTCTGGAATTTTAATTGCTAAGTGCAGTGAGTGGGATGGAGAGCCGGCGATGATGAATGCTGCAGCCAAGGTCACTCGGCGACAGAGCTTGAGAATGTGGGAAGCTGAAGCTGTGGAGGCTTCCTGCAGCTTTATGGTGGAGCTTTGGGAGGAGAGCAGGGAAAACACACGCCGCTCAGAGTGTTGCAACAACCATGACAGCTCAGGGACAAGAGGAGGTTTAAAGTTGGTGTGTGTGCATTTGCATTCAGTGTGAGCGGGTGCTTTCATTCAAATATTTGTGCCACTAATTTTCAGCAGAACTCAAAGCCAAAAGGCATCTCATTTGTTTCTACCCCAAATGATGAAAACCACTTCCTTTCATGAAAACGCACAGCCCATCATCTGTTATGTGCCTTCCCCTGGCTTATGCTGCARCGATTAGGAATTCAGGTGTGGGTCTTTGCATTAAGACCTGTAAGCCAATAAGAAATGACGCCACAGCTCAAAGTTTGACAGGAAATGTTGCCTTGAGATTGTTTTATTGTTTAAAAGAAAAAAAAAGAGAAAAATCCGAAGTCAGATTACAAAGCAATAGGGGGAAAAAGGTGAGAACCTGYGTCTATCTACCTTTCACACCACTTCTCTCCTGCACTGGCAGCCAGTAGCCTGCTGGGACCGGCCTTTGATTTATTTGGAGAGGGCCTTGGAACAGAGCAGCCAAGATGAGTGGCATTTTAATGTGCTTTCGAGATGTTTGGTCACAAGCACTATTGATCACTGTGCCGCAGCGCAACCTTCCCTCCCTCACTGTCCCGCAGACCCTCTCACTGCCCGGGGGGAGAGGTTGTCAGGCAGGGAATGAGTTTCCATGTAGGCTCAGATTAATGAAATGAGGCCCCTGATCGCGGGTGGTGCAGGGGGTCAGACCATTAAGGAATCCCTGGGCTGGGTAAGATTTAGCCTGCCAGACTGATGGAAGTGTGTGTGTGAGAGGATGGATAGGATATTGAATAGTGGTGCACAGTGACATGAAAAACACAGAAAAAGAAGCAGCATGTGGCAAACAACTTTTTTTTAACTCTTGCTCACATTTTTTGTGCTATTTATTCATATAGACTTTTACTTAGAATAGTGCAGATCAAAAGAAAACATCCAGAGGTTGTAAAAAAAGAGAACTGGGGATATTTCATAGCTGAGTGAACATGCCCAGAGTGTGTGTGTGGCTCTCTTACACTCCGGCATCAATGTTTATTTGATGGCCAGAATGCTCATAATACTGACTGTGAGAGGGCATTCACAAATCACACGCAGGCTTCGGGAGTCTGTGAGATTTGATGAATCAAATGGAATAAGCTCCTGTGATCAATAGCCTGAGCAAATACACAGATTATCAGATTATCAGATTAGGATCTGTCCCCCCGGTGCTGAGGAGAGCCAAAGAATACATTAAAACCTGAGCTGCCTTAGTAAGATTCAATTTTCAGGCAGCAGGTTTGTTCCCACTTTCAGTTAATTCCAGACAAGCTGTTGTGTTTTTGCCGCTCTCACTTTCAGGTGTGTATCAGTTTGGAGGCTTTTTGCAAGGCACGCATTGTGATTTTCTTTTGCCCGAAGAGCAAATTGATGCTAAAATCTTCGCTTTGTTTCATTCGGAGGCAGAGATTTGACTCTTTTTGTAACTACTTTCTGGAAGAAATGGAGCATTTTATCATTGCTCAATCGTTAATGAGCACGTCTAATTAAAGTTGGTGGAGTCCGATTTTTTTTTTTTTTTTGTTCCAGCAGAACCTGAGAGACGCCGCTTTCCTCGCAGTGTTCTCCCGTGTTCCGCGGTGATCTTTTCAATTTAGTTAATAAACTGCAGCACTTTAACAAAGAGTCATTAATAGAAATGAACATTAACATTTATGGGCAGGTAATGCTCGTGCCTAACAGCTGCCCTCTTCTCTCTCCACTGTAGTGTGTACGGCTGCCCACTGGCCAAAAAGAGGAAGAGTCTAGACAGACAAACCCTAGAAACGTCGCCCAAGAGGAGCACCTACCTTGATGACATGGACAATTCCACGATGGAGGAGTGCTATGAGACTGACGGGACGGAGGAGATGGATGACAGGGAGGAAGAGGAAGAGGAGGGAGCCATAGAGGAGGAGGGGGAAGTGGAGGAGGAAGAGGAAGATGTGGAAGGCTACATGGACTATAATGTGGAGCAAATGGAGCAGGAAGACGGCGAGGAGGAGGACAGAGGAGATGGAGAAGAAGAGGAGGAGGAGGTGGAGGTGGAGCAGGAGGAAGAGGAGGAAGGTGATGAAGTGAGGGTGGAGGAGGCAGAGGAGGAGGAGGAGGCAATAGAGGATGTGGACTATGACGAGGGGGAGGAGGAGGAGGAGGAGGAAGGAGAGCATAATCAAGGGCAAGGTGAGAGCACTTTCTCCTCATCTGGTTATGAAATGCACAATGAAATTTTACGTTAAAAAGTTTAACATAAAACTGTTGCAAAAAGTTAGACTAGAAGTTAACATATATTCATTACWAAGTATTACCTTTAATATTTAAGGTTTGTTCTTACATTTGTTTTTAAGAGATGGTGGTGAAGATTTTAATACTCCATCATTATTATTATTATTAATATTGATAATTACACCCATTTTTTCTTTTATTTTTTGTGTACATTTGTGACATAACTTTCCTTTAAATATGTAAATGGAGCTAAAACCAACCCGGTTAATTTGTATGGCTTCCAGCATAACTTGGGGTCAGACACTGGATACCRTTTATGTCTAAAAAAATTGTCACTTTCTCACATATTTTAAATGTCATATTAGTTGTAGGTATGTGGTCTATGTTGCATAGAAAACTGTTTCTTTAAAAAAACGAGTCTTTTATTGATTAAACTGGAAGTAAAAACATACAGAAAAAACATTGTTTTTTCCAAGTGTTTTTAAATATAATTAGACTCTGAAAAAACGGACTTTTGTCTCATTAAAACTCATTAAAGCTAAACTGCACTAATGATGGACCTCTATCAAATTTCTAACATCAAAAAAATATATTATTTTTATTTTCAGATTTCTAAATTATTTTAAAATCTTCGAACCATGGAAGCTGTTGGCAGTCTAACTTAAATATGTTTCTTTTAAAGACGCGATCCAAAATACTACCTAGTTTTGGGACTGGGATTTGAGAAACTTCTGCCCCGTATGTTACCCCCCCACCTTCCCCCTGTGTTGCGCCAAACACCAGATCTGGCAGGTTTTTCTCCAGCAGATTTGGCGTTCCACCCACGCATCACGATTGGACCTGACAGTGCCTTCAAGTCCAATTAAGAATGAAGCTCTGAGAGAGGAGCGTGTTAACCGTGTTTGGCGCGCAGCTCTATCCTCCCAAAGTGTTGATGTGGCATCTCAGCAGCCACGTTCTTATTTTATTTTATTATTTTTCTTGCAGACATGCAAAAACATCTCTGCAGACTGGTGTTCATTACAGCTCGGGGCCAAGGTCTTATTCCTCACGCTGTGACCACGCCGCTATCTCGTTGACCCGCCATTGTCTCTGTTTCTATGTGTAGCTGGTTATTACCTTCTGCTTTTGATAAGTGTTATACAAGCACAGTTGTTGCTAGTATAAATCCTGAAAATCCCTCTCTGTGTTGAGCWATACAATCATGAATATTGGAGTCGCAGCATTTGGATTTTCCATATTTTTCCTTAAGAAAATGAAAAATGAAAACTCTTTCCATACGCATCATTGTCGAAGTTTCCTTTCACACTCAATAGCTTTCAGGTAGATTCCAATCTACAGGTGAAAGTCTGTAGCTTTTCTGTGTTTCTCTGCAGCGTGCACACCTATTGTTGCTAATCCGACGCCAGTTCAGCGTAGGGCAGTCCCTCTGTTCCTTCCTTAATCTGTTTCGCTTCCATATCCCTTTTGTGTACCTTGATTGCTCTTCAAATTGCTTCCCTGTGCCATGTTTCACACCATCAAAAATTAAACCCCTGGTGCAGGAGGTTGCTGTAAGAAGCCTTTCTGCTGTCAAAATATGTGCTTGGTCATTCGTGACTGTTCCCTCTTCCCGCTCTAAAGCTCTCTCCTGCCAAGCAGTAATACTGTGTTACTCGCATTAGTTTGAAGTGTGTAACAGTGTATGTGCACAGTACATGAGTGAAGTACGTCTTTGTTGTGAGCTGTGGGGAAATATTTCTTCAAAACTAATTTAAATAATTGTTTTAGATGTACTTTTAGATGTTTTTCAGTTTAGCGAAAATTGATATCCAATGACTAATAGTTTGCGTGCTTTTTGGTTCGTTTTTATCAGTCTTGGAGGTTGCTTGTTCCCTACCAAAATGATGAAAACGCTCATTCCTTATCCCTGTGTGTGTGAGTGGCCCTCCGGGTGCATTTTCTCCACAGGAATGTAAGTGGCAAATGTGACGCCAATATGAGCAATGTGCTCTCGGCGGCTCAGGGCGGAAATGTGAAAGGAGAGATTGGAAGTGCTCCAGGAGTGAGTGCTTGAAATTACTGACAGAAGAGGTTCAGTAACCTTTTGCAGTCTGTCAGAATCAATTAGGCACTGAAAGGAATTCTAAAGATACTGATGATTTAATGAAAAAAAGAACTTCACAAGCAAATGATGAATAGCTGCTGACTGGAGTTCATCATATTACAGACAGAGCATCAAATTATTGCTCAGATTTTAGGTTCTGAAAAAGCGCTTTTAATCAGGGTTTTGAATTCATTTGAAACTTTTTACTGTATTTATTAACATTTGGAAATGTATATCTAAAACAATGAAGGGATTTAATGTTAAAACCAGTCTTTTCGAAGACTCTAGTTCTTTTATTCATAGGGCATCTCGCTTTATGACTCTCCCAAACCACTAAATTTAACTTCCTGCAGTGATTCACAATTCAGAACACAAGCTGCTGTTAAGACTCTCAAAGTAAATTATTAGGGAGAAGCAAGAGTTCCTTATCCAATTTAGATGGACCAAGCCCATAAATCTGATTTACCAGTAAAATGGAATGACGAAAATGGAATTACAAGACGTTTGTTCTTTTTCTCCGGCAGAGGACGATCAGATGAGCACTGGCGAGGGGGGCGAGGAGAACAGTGGCAGAGGAGGCGGCGATGGCAGCGGAAAGTCTGGCCCCGTGGCGGAGAAGGACGACAACAACAACGACGAGTACGAAAACTACGACGAGCTCGTGGCCAAGTCCCTCCTAAACCTGGGCAAGATCGCTGAGGACGCCGCCAACCGCGCCATGACCGAGTCCGAGATGAACAGCAACTCGTCCAACAGCGCGGAGGATGAGGAGGAAGACGAGGAGGAAGACGAGGAAGAGGATGATGAAGAAGAAGAGGAGGAGGAGGAGGAGGAAGAGGAGGAGGATGACGAAGGAGACGAAAGGCAGCGGGAAGATCTGACTTTGGACGTCGACAGCGATGTGGTTCGGGAAACAGTGGACTCCCTTAAACTGCTGGCACAGGGTCACGGTGCTGTTCTGTCTGACAGCTTAGATGGGCAGGAGTTTCCAAACAGTACAGTTGGGATTGGGGATGAGACTGGCTGCTCCCACAATGGGGGCAACACACACAATGGTGGCAATGGACAAATTAGGACCACCAGTAATGGACAAATAGAAAACAGTGACGAGGAAGTCTGTCTAAGCAGTCTGGAGTGCCTAAGGAACCAATGCTTTGATTTGGCTCGGAAACTAAGTGAAACAAAGCCCATCGATCGAAACGGACCATCCCAGCAAAATCATTTCTCATGCGGGGACCCCAATCAGCAGCCCCAGCATCACGGTTATGGAGATTTTCACAATAGTCAAGATGACAGGCGGACACTTGACAGGAACTATTCCGACATGGACAATCTCATGAAGCTTGAGGAGCAGCTGAGCCCACGCTCCAAGGCCTTCTCTAGTTGTATACACGACGAACGGTATCACACCAACAGCCACAGAGATTTCGATGAAGACACAGCCTCGGTGACATCGGACCGATCGGAGGAGGTGTTTGACATGACGAAGGGAAACCTGTCTCTGCTGGAGAAAGCAATTGCACTAGAGTCAGAACGCGCCAAGGCAATGAGGGATAAAATGGCAGCTGAGGCAGCGAGAAGAGAGGGAGTGAGGTACACCCACGACGACCAYGGCCCACGGCATGGCTACGGTGTTGAACGTAAAGCCCGGCTTCCTGATGGTATGAAGAAGCCTTTCTTCCATAAAGGTGAGTTGTGCTTTCTGTCCTGGACACACTCCGTGTCACACTTAGATTTTATTGGAAACTACAGTATATCCACACACGTGTAGATGTGTTTACCTCATTTGACAAGCTCAGGTAAAATGTCTTTCCGCCAGTTTATGTTTCTGTGTTTCATCCGCCCTGCACCAGAGACTAGACAGCCCACATGTATTCTGGGAACCTCAATAATACCCCAGGACAAGCTTTTTCAGCCAGTTTGGAAATTCACATCTCGGTTGCAGCGTGAGCGGCAGCAGCAGCTTATGTTGTTAAAATAGGCCAGCATGGAAACATCAGAGGGTAGACTTGTCAGGCATAAGTAATGGCAATCTGCACGGCCTGTTAGGACCGCAAATCTCATCCCTGTGATGCAGCTTGGGGTAAAGCTGCCTATTTTTAAACCTACACAAGCACTTGGGAAAAGAAACTATAAAATAGAGGTCCTCTGTCTTTAGGAAGGACTTGTTCAGTAACAAGAAAGTTTTTACTTTTTAGCAGATAATTATCATTTCCATTGAAACAAAAGTGCACTTCACCATCAGCGGAAATGATCATACAGTGTTGTTGACTTGTAACAAACCTCCCATAATTTGCTGTTATTGCAAGTTATAACTCAGCCCCCTGTGAGAAAAAGGTGTGAATCAGGGCCCCAATGATACCCAACACAAAGAGGGAAAGAGACAAGAACAAGAGTATGTTGAACCCTGCTTGCCCTCACTACATACACATAACACGACACTAAAGAACCACATCCAAACCAATAAGTCAGGTGATGGGGCACATGACCCTCTATGAACAATAGAGCTAATCAAGCCTATTGTTAGGCAATGGCCCTCTTTTGCATGTGACTAAATAGAGCTAATCAAGCCTATTGTTAGGCAATGGCCCTCTTTTGCATGTGACTAACCTGTTTGTCCATGTGGAGGCAGTGCTTATAAGGCTGAGTTTCACTTGAAACTCCTCAGACTGAAGGTCTCTTGGAGGAGAGATGAAACGTTTCACTAAAGAAGAACCCATCCAGAGGACCTACTTATTTTTTTCTTTTCAATTTTTTTCTACCTGGATTACTGAGATGCATCAGGACACTCCCATAATTCACTCCTTAATGTGCAGACTTAACTGAGAATAATTGTTTTCACTCATAACGAAGATATCAGATGAGAGAAACACATATGACCAAGGCAGTTCACAGTAGGTTGATATTACACCACAAATGCCACACAACTCACAGCAGGTTTATACTGCTACTTAAATGCCACACAAATGCTAATTTCAAGAGCCTTCCATGGCCTTTGTGTCTGGCTAATGTTGGAATAATGAGAGGACGCAAGGCGGTTGCATGGCGATAGCATCTTTCCTCGGGCGAGATGGTTGCAGACGCTCGTTGACCAGGGTTTTTGTGTGTGATTTATAAAACAGCACGGCAAGGGAGCGAGCTCAGGGAAGAGCGGTGCTCCCTGAGAGAAGCGCGAGGTTGAGATGAAAATTGAACAGTATCAGAATGACCGATAACGAACGACAGGCCCACTGACTGCACATTAATTATCCAGAGATGGTATGGTAATGGGGGCCATTTGCTATGCAAAGCGCAGACCGTCCCCAGCCACAATCAATATCCCCTGCTTTCTAATATGCCTTCCACTTGGCTGCCTCCGCTCTCCACAATAGAAGCGTTGCACGCAGAATGCACGGGCATCATGTCTGCGTGCGCTCACATGTATGGAAATGGAGCATTATTTCCAACATACTGTTGAAACATTAACAGAGAATATAATGATGTGCCTTGAACAAAGCCATTAAAAAAAGGCTACTAAGATTTTACATGCAGACCAAGTTCTTCATCAACAGGAAATTTTCCCGCTTGATTGTACTGGTGCCAGACAAAAGAGCTAGACATGACATAGCAATTTTATTCTAAACTCATATGCTCCTAATGTGACATAGATGGATGAGAGCCACAAAGGATAATGAGGTGCTTCTTTTCTGATGAATGAGACATGGAATTTCGCTTGGTGACTCATTTGTAAATGTATGATTAGGTGTGCCCTATTGCCACCTCTTAGTTTTGTACTTTTTGAACCCTTAGTCCTACTTCACTCAATTATTTTTTTCTTGTTGCACCCACTACCCCATTCAAAGGTCTCTTTGGGTTGCCTTTAGCTGGAGCTGAGTTACCTTGGTCTTTGAAACTTTAATCAGTGGTCTGTCTTTCTGGGCTGTAAGATAAACCCACTCTTCCAGGTCAATATCGTAAATCCTATCTGCTGATACAGTCACTCACGTGAACTTGAATCATTTTTCTCTTGAAACCTCTTGAAACACATTATCTAATTTATATTTTTTGCATGTAATGTCAGATTTACTGTAAGTATCAATGTGTTTGATGGTCAAAGCATTTTAAAAGTGAATAGTTTTGAGAAACAATGCTTGTGAGCAACAGTTTTTTTAATCAAAGCTGAATGATTTAAAGGAAACAGGAGATCCAGGTCTATGAAAGAGAAGGAYGATCTGTGTTTGCTCTTTAGAACCTATCTGTCAGCTCAATATGCTGTGATGTGAAACTTGGGGTGGTTTTAATGCAGACAAGTGTTAAATAATTTCATCTGAATGTAAACTGTTTGATGAATAACTTCGTTTTGAAGGCCATAAACACAGCTAAAAGGCCAGGGGTTGCAACAAGGGTTTTGAGAAAAATAAACTCTTAAAAATTTGACATTTTTGAGCTCTTTACAATGCTGTTGCTGTAAATAAACCTCATGAAAAACTTGTCAGCAAAGCAACAATTGCTTCTTTGTCTTAGCCTGTTTTTTATCTTGTTTTTTATTTTTTAATTTTTATTTTTTTAAAGTGTGCTTGAAAAGCGTGTAAATAAAAAGAAATTTATCTTCGCATGTGTTTGGATTCAAAGGTCAAGGGAGTTGATTTGGTTTAAAGGGAGCACTGCACTCATAAAGCTGGGAGTTCTTTAATAAAATGAAAAAAATGGAAAGAAAGMTGAATGTAGAAAGGGTTGGAAAACAATTTCTACATTGACCTCTAGCTAGAATCCTATGAAAGACCTTGTGGAAAAAAAATAATTAAAAAAAACGTTATGTTTGTGAATTTTGCTATTTGGTCTTGATTTAGATTTTGTTGTTTTATTTAAAACCACTTATTTTAATCATTGTAGTCTTAAGTAAAACCACACATTTTTTATAGGCAGTTTAGCCAAAATGTTTTTACAGTTTCTCTACAAGTTTAGTTTATAATGGTATAACCATCTCTATAATTCAATATATTTAAAATATATATTCAGTGTAATTCTATATGTTCTTACATGCACTCTGGGCTACCACAACCAAAAGCAAATTCCTTGTATATGTATGTAAATGGCCCATAAAGCTTGATTCTGATTTTGATAATTGGTCCTAATTCATTTTCTTAAGAAATATTTAAGGCAAAAGTTAAGGCGAGTATGCCAGTGCTTCAACTATTGCTCAATTCTTTTTTTTTTTTTATTTCAGGAGTTTTGTAAGCATGCATTTATTTTATCAAATGCTGCAACTTTGCTTTTATCTTAAAATTTACTTAAAGTAGTAGCCTATAGGGAAACACAGTGGTTCTACCACATATGTTAGGGTTTTGGGAAATGCAACCCTTTAAGAGTTTATGACTGGGCCTACATATCTTTAAAAATTTACTCTTTTTTTTAACCAAATTAAACAGATTTTAATCTGAACATGTATGGACAATTTAGTTATTAGTTTAAAAAAAACACATTCGTTAGCTCTGAAGCATCCAAAGGTTTATGGACAGGTATCATCTTCCTGTTTCTGCTCGCAGATGCTTCACGTGCAGACAAGAAGGAAAGCAGGTGTCCGACGCCCGGCTGTGACGGCACGGGTCACGTGACGGGCCTGTACCCCCACCATCGCAGCCTGTCTGGTTGTCCCCACAAAGACAGGGTGCCACCAGAAAGTGAGTATATCGGTCACACGCCAGCCAAACGCTGGTTTTATACTAAACATCTGGCGTCATTGTCCTTTGATGTTGAGGAATTTGCATGTGTGCTGCCGTGCGTCGTCCTTTGTGCCGTGTGCTGTTGTTGTACGGGGTCAGACGGGTCGCAGCTACTCTTGTGATCTTTTGCAGAGGGCCGTGATTTTTTTCTTTCTGACTGTATACTTAGTATGTTGTGTTGATGAGGTTTGAAATGAGGCCTTGGTAATGAATGCAGCACTTGACAGGATGGTCAAGAGCTGTCAGTTGTGGACTTACTTGACTGCATGATACAGCTGCACTGACTGACAGTGATGGACAGAATATGATAATCTAATTCAAGTTTATTTTTTCATTGTAAAAGGGATCACTGGATGGGTTGCATGCTCCTTCACAGCATGTCAGTGCATGTGGGAATTGGGGGGGAGGTGTGAAAGGCCTCATTTTCCATTAATTTGTGCACCTTTTTCATTTTTAATAGAGTATATACATATTTTTTTATTTTCAAGAGACTTGAAAATGCTCGCAGACCTTGATAACACTGAGCGTGCTTCAGTTATCCATGGCAGAAATCCTGTTCATTTATTTGTATGCCTTGCTCAATTAAATTCTGTTGAATGGAAAGACRTTCTCATATCTGTAAGCCACAGATCAAGAGAGGTGGCCATAAACGTTAGCCTTGAATGAAAAATGAGTTTTCCCTTTAGAGGATTCAGACCAGATATTCAGTCTCGCTYACCCCTCACAAACTCACCTTGTTTACATTTTTCATTAACTGTATGGGAATCCAGTTCTGATCAGCTGCACTCCAGACACCAGTCAGAACAAAATGCAGTTTTGACAAAAATATATTTACTATTAATGGTGTGCTTCTTAAAAAGTAGCTGCAGTATGACTAATTAGTGTCGTCCATGCAGAGGTTCATGACCTGAGACAAGCTCGTCTTGACTCTGAGCTTCTGTCCAGGATTAAGAGATCCTAAATGGAACTCTGGAATTTCTTGTATTGATTGTTGCTGGAGATTGTTAACATGATATTCCTCAGCTGTTTCAAATTGACTTACAGGAGATGAGGTACYAAGGCTTGCTAGAATAATCAAAAAGTGACATCATCTTCAGTTTTTCTCCTCCTAAGACAAAAAGATATTTATGGTTGAAATTCACAGATCTTCGGAGCATTTGACCATCATGAGGCGAGTTTTAGGAAAATAAGTCAGCCATGTGACGGCCTGCAGGATATTCTGAAGTTTCTCTCTTTCGTTATCACATTTACTGTACTGAATGAACAATGTATTATTAATGCAGTGACTTTATGTAATTGGGAAATCATRCAGTTCAGCCCAATCATTTTGATGAAAAATTACGTGAAAATTAGGTCTGTTTCATTTTTTTCCTCTTCCTTTTTGCTCATTTCATAAAGAAAGGATGTATATGATTAGTTCTGACTTGCTGGATTTTTGATTCAGTTCTCTAATGAACAGATGAAGCAAGAAAAGTGAAAAGAAAAATCTTAGTATTTTCCAAGTCAGGATATATATAGATAAAAAAAACAAGTGCAAATAAACCACTGCTTGTTTTATTCTGTAAATTGTTAAAATCTTTTTTTTATTTTATCCGAATGAAATGATAAAATAAATTGGGGAAAATGTGAAATTTCAATTGCACCTAATTATTCAAAAACAAATACATTTTGAGCTCATATACAACTGTACATMTAGTGTTTCTGTGAAAAATACAGAACATGTTCGAGGTTACTCAAAATGTGTATTTATGTAGAATAAAATATTCTGAAATAAGTAATTTTTAAGTTTGTAACTAAAATAGGAAATATTTAAAAGAACTTTAGGGAAATACTACCAAAAATATTTATAAGCACTTTGGAGATCAAATTTCTCCTTGTATATCCAATAAATTGTTTTGTTTTGAATTCAAACACTCCCTAAATGTGCTCTTAAACTAAATAGTTTGTGTGTTTTCTTGTTGAAGGCCAGCCTAGGGGGGTTTAAATGAAAACTTGTAAAATGTAGAATCTATTAAAAGTGTTTCTAGCACCACAACAGCTCAGTAGTTAGCACTGATGCCTCACAGCAAGAAGGTCCTGGGTTTGATCCCTGCTTCAGACCTGGGCTCTTTCTGTGTGGAGTTTACATGTTCTCCTTGTGCATCTGTAGGTTTTCTCCACGTACTCCTGTTTCCTCTCCACAGACCTAAAATATGTACAGCCTTCAGGTCCATGCCTCCCTTGTAAAATAGGATTTGCCTGGTTAAATAAAGGTAAACGAAAGCTACCGTATTTATTCAAGTATAATACGTAAAAATAAATCCATAAAATCATCCATAAAGTTGGGTGGGGTAGTACTATACTCGGATAAATATTTTTACTTAAGTATTTTAACTGAAATATCGGCTTCATTCACAAAATTATTGAGTCCGGAAATGAGACCGCATCATAAAAAGCAGTTGGAACGAGCTTACCTCTGACACTCCTCCGTGCTTCAGAGCGAGATAATAACAGATCCAGGCAGGAGACACGATGTGAAAAAAAAGGGTGGGGCGAGTATTCCTGCACCTTAGTAATGATAACGAACTAATGACATCAGCATGTGACCGGCCGCTCCTCGAACAACAAACACGTTCGTCTGTAATGGCTGCCATCTACCGGTGTTCTGAAAARKTTTGTATCCCTGAAAAAACGTTTCCCCACCAGAGGGGGCGCTCGCGATTAGAAAGTAATCTGCTTTTCCCCCACAAGATGGTCCAAATCTCATATGAAGTCTCTGACTTTTGTGTTGGCGCCTCCTGGTGGACTATGTGTAAAATGCCAGAATTTGCTGCTACAGCTGATATATATTTGTTGTCAAAATACCTTTTAGTACATATGTTGTTAAAATAAAATGAACAGTCCAATGATCATTTTACTGATATGTATAAAGACTGCAAAGGCTGAAAAATCTAGAAGTCTGTATGAAAGTTTGAGGATTAAATTTTTTATGCTTATTAAGCTCAAAAAAGGGGGGTCGTATTATACATGAGATCGCATTATACACGAATAAATACGGTAGTTAATGCTCAAAACATGAACATTCTGAAAGCCAAAAGTCAAACAAAGAAGGAAAAAAAAMCCCTACAATTACTGTATAACCAGAGTCATTGCTTTATCTACATTCAGTTTTACCACACAGCAGCAGAGATAAAGCAAGACTGGATCTTCTTCAGTTTGACTTCCTGTGATATAACGTGCCAGTGCCAGCCCACAAATGATGCAGTCCTTCTCAGACTTTAACCACAGATCTTTGAAGTCTGGGAGTTTTGGAACGAAGGAATCCACACAAACTCAGACACGTCGTTTTGTCCCTCACTCGTTAGGTTTTAGTTTGTGCCCGCTGAGCTGCGCTTTAATTCTGAGCTGTCCCTTAGCAGAAGGCCAAGCCAAAGCAGGAAATGCATAATGTATTGGTTTGTGGCACGTTGAAGTGTGTGTGTTGGGGGGACTTTGTCCAATTACCTGCGCCGAAGACCAATTAGTATGTAGGGAAAGGAGGATGATGAGGGGTGAAAGTTTAAGGGGGTGATAATGATGAAGCTGATGCCGATGGGGTTTGGCCCCGCACGCCACCGGTATTGAGGCTCCTCCTCCTCCTCCCCCCCATGCCTGCTGCGCTCTGACGGCTCCTCTCGGACATCCATAGATCATTAATCTAATTGGCTGGTTGCCGAGGGGATCTGAGACTGTTATGGACTGTTTTAATGGTAAACGGTATTGAAGACTGCACTCTCTGCCCTAACAATGCACGGATGATAACAAAGCACACTCTATCAAGGAGCTGTCTTCCATCTGTCTGCTTCCACCATTGATTTTCTTTTTTTTTTTTCAAGACTGGAGTTTTGCATGATTGCAAGCTGTTTGCATGCCCAAAATTTCCCTTCTATTCCCGTCTCTTGCTTGTCCTGTCAAAACTTAAATGACATCTTTTTATTCATGAATGTCCCCATTCCATGAATACTAATTTGAAAGAGTTGGATAAGTGGAAGCAATATGGTGGGAAACCTTGCCTGCCCTTTCAAACTAGTGTTCATTAAAATGAAAAAGAGGTCATTTGGGTTCATTTCTTAATGATGTTTATAATGCCAGGTTCCTCACACACTAATAGAGCTCATGGGTGATTGTAAAGGTCTCCTAACCTTCCCTGTCTTTCACTCCTGTTTCCTGTCTGTGCGAAGTTGTGGCAATGTATGAGAATGTTCTTAAGTGTCCTACACCTGGCTGCACGGGACGTGGCCATGTCAATAGCAACAGAAACTCTCACAGAAGGTAAGAGCTCAGCTACTGTGCAGCTCTTTTTTCCCCCCTCTTCGTGTATTTTTCTGTTTTAATTTTTTCACTGTGGGATTATTTTTGATCATTTAGTTTGAGGTGTTTTTTTTAATCAACCCCCAATTATTGCTTTTTTAATTTTTTTTTTATTTTCGGTGTGATTGTAATTAAACCCCTTCCTTTTCCATCGCATTATTTGTTGTGTTCCGATGCTGAAAATTATTAAAGTACTTCAGCTTTTCAAGGGATCCATGATTAGTTGTAACATTAGACTTTATTTGATAAACATATATTTTAACTGTAAAACAAAGACTGTAAAAATACTGTAGGCTGTTTAGTTTGTAAATTGTTAAAAACATATTTTAACATGGACGGAGCCATTTTATTTACACACAAAGCATTCTGGGTAAACGATGACGTGGATAGGTCCTCAGGGCTAGCGAGCTATATCCACCCTGAAGGTTAATCTTGGACAATATCTGATGATCGACTCTTTTAAATGAAACCAGAGAGCGTTGACAGAGAGGAGAAGGTAGAAATGACTCAGCCTGGAACTGAAAATATAGATGGAGGACAACAGAGCTGCTTCATGGAAGAAGAACCCCAGTTTAGTGTGTTAGCCTTTGTGCTAGCGCTGATGCTATATTGCCTTATATGTATTAGCTCGGTGCTAGCACGACAAATAAGCTAAACTGAGGTCCTCCATCCATATTTTCAGTTGCAGACTGAGTCATTTTTGTGTTTCCCTCTCTGTCATGTGGATGGAGGACCTCAGTGACGAGAGGAGAATGTGTAGCGCTGAGCTAATACATATATATGGTGATAGCATTGGGGCTAACGCTAAAGCTAACAGGCTAARCTGAGGTTCTTCTTCCATGAAGCAGCTCTGTTGTCCTCCATCYATATTTTCAGTTMCAGGCTGAGTCATTTCTACCTTCTCCTCTCTGTCAACACTCTCTGGTTTCATTTAAAAGAGTCGATCATCAGATATTGTCCAAGATTAACCTTCAGGGTGGATATAGCTCACCAGCAGCCTCGCACCATGACCTATCCACGTCATCATTTACCCAGAATGCTTTGCGTGTAAATAAAATGGCCCCATCTGTGTAATATATTTTTAAACTTTTAGTTTAAAATGATAAAAACTGAGCAGCCTTGCAGTCTTTATTTTACAGTTAAAATATGTTTATTAAATAAAGTCTAATGTCACAACTAATCGTGGATCCCTTTAACAATCACATCATTTAACCAAGACTGATTAGAATGCAGCAAGTCACACTTTCCAAAGCATAAATCATTCATCAGTTCAAGGCAAGAAATGGCATCTATCAGGTGCAGGTTTGGAGGTTGGAACTGAAATAGCTGCTTGGCGCTGCTGTCAGACAGGGCGAGGTGACAGTGGAGAAAAAAAAAAAGAGTGTCACCCACAGCAGATGCTCAGGGATTCGGGCATAGCAGCAGCCATTAGCACCTTGCTGCCACTCAGCCGGGGTGACAGGAGAGGTGCAGACCTGGGAGAACCAGAACGAACGGCTCCGCACCGTGCTCAGTGACAAACTGCAGCGCCAAGCAGGCACGCGCAGTAAACTTTCACTTCGACGGGAAAGAGCTATCCAAAAGCTCCGCATACGACTTCACACTTTTCCACATGCTCATCCGAGCACATGCTCATCATGGCAGGTGCTCGTGAACACAAATGGCTGCAGGCCACTGTCAAAAAACATTCTTTTCACAYGCCTCACTAGACAGATTGGATGGAGAATAATAGGGGTTAAAGATACTGACATGAACTTTTCTCACATTTGGTCGGTCAGTTGTCAATAAAGAATGAAATTATCTTAAAACAAGCTTGGCAGTGTGCTGATCCCATTTTCAGAAAAGTTTGGAATGTTTTTAAAATCTAACAAAAAGTAAATCTATAATATGATTTAGTTGATTTATAAATTTATTTAATAAACAACAAAAAACAACATTTCCTATTGGTTACAACATAGATAACAACAACCAAACTCAAAAAAAATAGTTTTGCACACAGTAAAACTTTACTAGAGGCTCATTTTTGAACCAATAGGTGACACCATATGCCATCATCTGATGGAGAGTTGATTCGTCCAGCTACTACCTTGATGCAATAAATAAAACAGTGTAACCCCTGCATTGTGCAAGACCTTGTAGTTACAGAATATTTGTGGAAAAGTTACAAGAATGACAAAGAAATTGACTTTCAGCATCTTAACTGCTTAATTACATTGATTTAGAAATTATCAACCTAGTCAAAAGGCCAGCAGAGACCAAAGAAAAAATTGTAAATACCTTCAGAAAGCCTGGAAAACTACATTGTGCTGTTTTAAATTTGTCAGCAAATGTAGCTCTCTTTTCTGTCAAATGAAGATCAACAAAAAAGTACAAGTTCTAATTTTTTGCAACTTTCCAACTTTTCTGGAAATGAGGCGTGCGCACGCCAAGAAAATACACATGTGTGTGTGTGTGAGTGTGTGTCCTGTCAGCTAGCTGGTGTTGGAATGAAACAAGCCGTGGAATGCACATAAAAAAATCCCCATTTGTCCATATGGGAATATCTATTCTGAGAATCATTTAAAGCTGCTCAACCAGAAACATGCAAGCTGTTGCCAACTGTGTTGTTAACCAAAGTGTTAAAAGTGATGAAAATTAATGAGTTTGCATTTTGAGCTGAGATTTTCTGAACTGCAGTCAGGTGCTTTCAGACCGACTGACAGGCAGATGTACAGTCGCTGTTTTTCAGCCCCGCAAACCGGATGACAAGCACTTTAACAAGCCAAACGTTTTACAGCATGTGCACCGAGTGTAAAGTTTTTACATATAAAGTGTGTTCCACTGCATCGTTTAATTAGCTTTCCCTTTTCTATTTCAGTCTATCAGGATGTCCAATCGCTGCAGCCGAGAAGCTGGCGAAAGCCCAGGAGAAACATCAGAGCTGCGCCGGCCCCAAGTCTAACCAGGCGTCTGACAGAATCTTAAGGTAGCGTTTGCTCAACACTTTCATCCACGTTGTGTAATGAAATTTGAGAATGTCGTGAAATTTGTTGTGACAAGATGCACTGATTCAAACAATATAAAAAACGCTCATGTCTTGTGGGATTTTGATTTTATGTTCTTCTTTCACATTCTATAATTGAGACTCGGCATCTCCCCGTTTTTTTTTTTTTGTTTTATGTGTAAGTTTTGTCATCCCCCCTGGGAATTCATCTGAGACGCTTCATGTGCATCTCCGTGCTCACTGAAGGCAAATCACTTTAGATTATAACAAAATGGGCCTCATTCATTATGGCAAACATGTGTTTTCAGCGTGAGCTTCTTTGATGGACATGGAAATGCTGTGATAAAGAAAAGTCATGAGTAATTGTGAATTTTATATCCGTATCAAACCGAACACCAGCAGCGGTTTTCTTACAAGAGTTAAACTGAGGTTATTAATGTGTTTCAAATGATAAGAGAATATGAACAAATATAAAGAAATAAAAAGAAGCGTAAATTCTTTTTGACCTATTTCAGAGCAGAAAACACGAACGAGATGAGAAAGAAAATCCCCGCACCTTCAGCCCCATTTCCATTTCCCTTTACCCTCCTCCATGCTCCAATCTTGCAGTTTACTCCTTCCCTTCTTCCCTCCATTCCAYACATTTTTAACCAATCCCCAAGTTTCTTCTCCCCCCTGGGCAATGTTCAGTGCCTCGGTCCAACTTCCACCCCCTCGTCATTTATTTTCCAGGCCTATGTGCTTTGTCAAACAACTGGACTATCCACAGTATGGTTACAAGAACAATGTTTCCACCAGCACGCCCCGCTCCAACCTGGCCAAGGAACTGGAGAAGTACTCCAAGACCAGCTTCGACTACAGCGCCTTTGATGGCAGCAACAACCACCAGGTGTATGGGAAGAGGGCCATTGCACCCAAAGTTCACGGGCAAAGGGACACCTCCCCGAAAGGATATGATGGTACTACTACAGAGTCGTTACCATACATTCACACACCGCTATAAAGTCTACTTTCTTTTATACTTGTTGAGATTGAGTTAGTTCAGGAATTCAGATAATCTTTGGTTGTGCAGAAAAAATTTCATCTCCTCGAGTTACGAAGTTTGATTCTTAAAGTTTTTTTGTTGCCAGAAACTGTCATTGTACTTTGGACCAGACAGCTAATCTTAAAAAAAAAAGAATAAAAAAGGCAGAAACTGTTAATATATTTCCTCCGTTTGCCTCCCGCAGCCAAACGATACTGCAAGAACTCCAGCTCRGCCAGCAGCACCACCAGCACCTACGCCCCCAGCAGCAGCAACAGCAGCCTGAGCTGTGGAGGCGGCGGAGGGGGCGCGGGAGGAGGCGGGGGTGGCGGGGGCAGCAGCGCCAGCAGCACATGCAGCAAGAGCAGCTTTGACTACAGCCACGATATGGAGGCCGCCCACATGGCGGCAACCGCCATCCTCAACCTCTCCACGCGCTGCCGAGAGATGCCCCACGGGATGGGGGGGAAGCCCCCGGACCTGTGCTCGCAGGTAGGGAGCGGGAGGGGACATGTTTTAGATTCTATTTTTTTTTCATTTATTTTTTAATGTTAAATCATGAGGCTGAATCAAGAAATTTATAAGACAGTTTTTGGAGGTGGAACTAAGTTCACTACCAAATTCTTGTTCCAAACTAAACTCATTACCCGTTTTGGTTTTTAATCTCTATGTTTTTCTGTCATCTGTTGATCCTTATGTCATTTCTGACAACCCTAGTTTGCCCTTTGACTGCCTCCAAGGACCGAATCTTTGTCCAAATCAAGTCTGCAACAGCAAATAACTGACTTTTATGTGACCAACCAAACAAGAGCAGTTTAGACCTCATGATGATTATTGTTGCCATTATTTCGGATTTTGGAATAAGAGCGCATAGAGCCAGTTGGTTCTGGTCTTATGATCTCATCTTCTGGTTTCCTGCTGAATGGAAGTCCTCCAGGCCTTGCCCAGGATGGGGGATTGAATCGAAGGGGAGAACTTCTCAGCCAGACAGAATTTTACAATTGGTATTTTAGAAATACAAATTCTGTCAAGTTTGACTGTATTATACAGTGGGTAAAATAAGTATTGAACACGTCACCATTTTTCTCAGTAAATATATTACTAGAGGTGCTAATGACATGAAATTTTCACCAGATGTCKGTAACAACCCAAGTGATCCATACATACAAAGAAATCAAACCATAAATGTCCAGAAATGAAGTTATTTGTAATAATGTGGAATGACATAGGGAAAAAGTATTGAACACACATCCTGAAATTTATCTAATACTTTGTACAAAAGCCTTTGTTGTCAATGACAGCTTCAAGAMGCCTCCTGTATGGAGAAACTAGTGGCATGCATTGCTCAGGTGTGATTTTGGCCCATTCTTCCACAAACAGTCTTCAAATCTTGAAGGTTTCGTGGACCTCTTCTATGAACTCTGATCTTTAGTTCTTTCCATAGATTTTCTGTTGGATTCAGGTCAGGTGATTGGCTGGGCCATTCCAGCAGCTTTAGTTTCTTTCTCTGAAACCAACTGAGAGTTTCCTTGGCTTTGTGTTTGGGCTCATTGTCTTGCTGAAATGTCCAGCCACGTTTCATCTTCATCATCCTGGTAGATGGAAGCAGATTTTTATCAAGAATGTCTCTGTACATTTTTCCACTCATCCTTCCTTCAATTATTTGAAGTTTGCCAGTACCATATGCTGAAAAACAGCCCCACACCATGATGTTCCCACCTCCAAACTTCACTGTTGGTATGGTGTTTTTGGGCTGATGTGCAGTGCCATTTGACCTCCAAACATGATGTGTATTCTGGCATCCAAAACAGTTCAATGTTGGTCTCATCTGACCAGACTATATTCTCCCAGTATTACACAGGCTTGTTTAAATGTTGTGCAGCAAACTTTAAAGGAGCTTCAACATGCTGTTTCTTCAGCAGTGGAGTCTTGCGTGGTGAGCGTGCATACAGGCCATGGTGGTTCAGTGCATTACTTATTGTTTTCTTTGAAACAATMATACCTGCTAATTCCAGGTCTTTCTGAAGCTCTCCAAAAGTGGTCCTTGGCTCTTGGACAACTCTTCTGATAATTCTTTTCACTCCTCTGTCAGAAATCTTGTGAGGAGCACCTGGTCGTGGTCGGTTTATGGTGAAATAATGTTCTTACCACTTCTGAATTATGGCCCCAACAGTGCTCACTGGAACCTTCAGAAGTTTAGACATTCTTCTGTAACCGATGCCATCATTATGCTTTGCAACAATAAGGTTGTGAAGGTCTTGAGAGAGCTCTTTACTTTTACCCATCATCAGATGGTTCTTGTGTGATACCTGGCCATCATTTGGGAATGAACCAGTTGATATTAACTTGCACTGACAAGGGGCAGGCTTGTTTTCTAATTACTGAGAGAGTTCAGCTGGTGTCTTGGCTTTCCATGCCTTTTTACACCTCCCTTTCTTCATGTGTTAAATACTTTTTCCCTGTGCCATTCCACATTATTACAAATAACTTAATTTCTGGACATTTATGGTTTGATTTCTTTGTATGTATGGATCACTTGGGTTGTTACCGACATCTGGTGAAAATTTCATGTCATTAGCACCTCTAGTAATATATTTACTGAGAAAAATGTTGACATGTTCAATACTTATTTTACCCGCTGTATTTTAGAATAATTGCTCAAATTGGAACGTGCTGAATTTGAACAGATTGTTCTGACCTGGGCTGTATGTCAATGGAATTAAAGCTGAATCAGTTTGTTTGTGTAGCACCCAGGGATGATGTGGCACTTTATAGACAAACTGAACTGAGTTGAATTGCCTGATTTTGCACAGCAGCTTATTACAAAGGTGTGGTGAATACAGCTCCTCTGAAAGACTKTGGCATCCTGCTGTAGGTAAAAAGAAATTTTAAAAAAAATCCATCTACAGCTTTTTTTTCCCACCATTATACTAATGCTTTCAGTGAAAAGTGACGAAGATAAGACGATTTTAAACGTGCGTAACGGCGCTGACATGCATTTCCTGACCGCTCCAGAACTGTGTTTTACACTCGGGGCACTTTCTTTATTTTCTGTCGAGGAATCAGATAGGCTCAGGACGAAGCGCCGTGTGACGCGGCATGAGTCCAGCGTGTCACTTCTGAGGAGATAAGGTGACAGTGCTTCTGTATTATCTGCGGCCAGATGCTAAGCCGGTAAACGGAGGGCAGAGGAAGAGCGCACGGCGGAGGTGTAATGTTGGCTCAATGCTGATGTTGACAGAGGAGAGACCGCGGGAGAATCGGAGCGAGAGGGCGACGAGGCTCGGAATAAAGACCGAAAGAAAGAAAGCATTTTAAAATGTCACGGCATAGAAAGGAGAGGAGAGGATAAAAATGTACAAATGAAAACAAGGTGGGGCAGTGGGAAGGAGAAAAGCAACTTATTTCCCACAAAAAAAGTGGGCCAGAATAAACTTAGTGGGACAACATCTTAGAGAAGTTAGGACTTTTCTCTGGTTTCACCTCATTTCACCGTCTACCCTGCCTCCATCCCCTGCTGCTGTGGGACGAGACGAGCAGGAAGCTCACAGGACAAGAGAACCTTCAGAGGATCCTCCTTTTTTTTTCTTCCCTCCCTTTCATCTCAACACCTCACCTCGTGGCTCATTCTATTTTTTTTATCTGACTCTGAATGAGACTTCACATATATTCTCAACGTCTTGTATTTTTCACCCCATCTGTCCACCTGTTTTTATCTCCCTCAGTCAGCTCGTTGAATTTATTGTTCGGTGACCTGAACGAAAGAGCAAAATGCTCTGTATTTTACCCAAGACAATACTTTCTGTAGGAGACTTTGTCACTGGTGACCTTTTTAATGCAGTGTTTYTCGGGACACATCGCCCTGCCTGTTTTAGATGTTTTCCTGCTCCGGAACACTTGAATCAAAAGAGAAGAAGCAGCTCAGCATCTTGTCACTGAGTTCTGCAGCAAGGCCTCCTTAAAGCCCAAGATTTGAGGTTCGGCGTTCGATTTCGCACACACCTTTCATAGCCCCTGAGCAGACGTGTCAAACGTATTCACGTTCATTACTTAAGTAGAAGTATAAACACTGCAAAAACTGTCCATCTTACCAAGTTTTAAAATCTTATTTCCAGCCAAAAAGTCATTTTGATCTTGTTTTGAGA
>NW_013952404.1:2140111-2144582 GCF_001266775.1 Austrofundulus limnaeus | reverse complement strand
AATCAGTTTAAAGGGTAATAAAATAATCGCTGATGTAATATTTTCCCCATAACTGTTACAAAAACATAAAATAAATATAATATTTGTGTACAAGCTGTTTAGATTGTCAAAAAGCCTGTGTTTTTAGGGTTATTAACAAAGTTCGTGTACTCAGACCTATTTGGGGTCACAAGTTTTTGCCATGGATATTTTGTGGGTCAGAAGATAAAAAGTTTGGGAACCACTGGACTAGACTACTTGTTTCAGTCATGATCATCTTCATTCTGGGCTCCATGAATCTGCTGCCACAGTAAGTCCTGCTGGAATGTGATGTGATTTGTGTCATACAGGTGTGATGGAGTGAGTTCAGTCCAATAGGATGTCAGAATGGTATAAATTTACACTTCTTGTCCAACCACAATCAAATTCACTCAATCCATTTTCTCCATGTATCTGGATAGATTTCTATTTTTTTCTGAACAATGAAAAAATGAGGTAAAAACAAGTCATAGTTAAATAGAAATGAAATACTTTCTGCATTTTTAAAAAGTAAGGAGTAGAAAGTACAAATAACTGAATTAAAATGTAAGGAGTAGAAGTAAAAATTAGGCTAAAAAATACTCCACTTAAGTATAAATAACCAAAATTTCTACTTAAGTAAAGTAACAAAGTATTTGTACTTAGTTCTGCACCTGAGAAACCGAGCTCCCCCTGCGGTGTACATCACTGCATGGGGTTTCTTACCCCTAACTCTGGGGGACAAAATAACAAAACTCTAATATCCACCATTATTTGTCCACAAATCTGTCCCGTTTGGGCTTTCTCAATCCATGAGTTTTTGGCCATTTCTCTACCTTTAGGAATGTCTGCTTCCAGATACAAACTGTCGAATTCTAGAAGTGAGTATAGCACTTCCAACATAAACAAACATGCCCACAAACTTCTGACYAATCACACGGTGATTTCTTCAAGGGGCATGAAAAGATCTCCTGGCAGGTTGTGATGAGAAGCGGTRGAAGAGTCAAAGCTGCGCACAAAATAACGGGGTTTTCCTCATGAAACTGCAACAATTTGAGCCAATTYCGGCCGTTCAGACGGAGCACGTAGAGGCCTTTAATGATTCATCAGTTTAAACCAAGTGTAACAGGTAAACAGTGCCAACACGTTGAGTTTAACGTGAGCAGAAGTGGAGAGTGTTGAAAATTAGCAGGTGACCTTGGGTCRTCTCAGACCGGGCATTACCAAGACAACAGGGGTCAGAGGTTTCTGCAAGGCCAGATTAGCAAGAAGTGGATTGGGAGGGGTCCTCAAACATAATTGTTGCTAATTTGGTGTGAAGGGGTAGGCCACATTCTTTAAACAGTGATACGGATTTTTTATTTTTTTAAATCTAACAGGGAAAAGGGGACACCCACAAGAACAAGATCAGTCAAGGCTGCACACAATGAGGCGAGTTCTGCCGGGTCTCTGCAGCAACATGACCTTTATTCAACACACTTTCTTTTTCTCAGAGTCCTTTACTCATTTTCTGCTTGTCCTCTGTGTCACTCTCCCTCGTTTTCAAGCTCGAGTGTCATTACTCGCCGAATAGCTCTGCAGAATTTTGAAAGCCTAATTTGGTTTTAATCACATAATGAACAGTCTTTGTTTTAGACATCCCGCATTCCTATTCTTGTTGTGCATGACGTCCAACTTTTTTAATAGCCCTATAGTAACTGTAATTGTAATCAGTGGTTCTTATTTTTGTTATTTTGTTTCCTTTCCTTTTCTTTCCTTTCCTTTTCTTTTTCCTTTACTTTTGTCTTTCCTTTCCTTTCCTTTCCTTTCCTTTCCTTTCCTTTCCTTTGCCTTTTTCTTTCTTTTCCTTTCCTTTCCTTATTTCATTCTGTTCCTTTACCTTTCCTTTCCTTTTTCCTTTCCTTTCCTTTCCTTTCCTTTCCTTTCCTTTCCTTTCCTTTCCTTTCCTTTCCTTTCCTTTCCTTTCCTTTTGTCTTTCCTTTCCGTTCCTTTCCTTTCCTTTCCTTTCCTTTCCTTTCCTTTCCTTTCCCTTTCCCTTTGTCTTTCCTTTCCATTTCCTTTCCATTCCTTTCTTTTCTTTTCCTTTTGTCTTTCCTTTCCTTTCCATTCCATTTTCTTTCCTTTCCATTCCTTTTCTTTTTTCTTTCCTTTCCTTTCCTTTTGTCTTTCCTTTCCTTTTTCCTTTCCTTTCCTTTCCTTTCCTTTCCTTTCCCTTTGTCTTTCCTTTCCGTTCCTTTCCTTTCCTTTCTTTTCTTTTCCTTTTGTCTTTCCTTTCCTTTCCATTCCATTTTCTTTCCTTTCTATTCCCTTTCTTTCTTTCCTTTCCTTTCCGTTCCGTTCCTTTCCTTTCCTTTCCTTTCTTTTTATCTTTCCTTTCTTTATTTATTTATTTATTTGTCTGTAATTTCTAATAGAAAAAATAATATGCAGTTGCAGTTGTTGCTGTTTCCACGTCCAGTCCCAAATTTTATCACCCTGTGTATTTGAGTCATGGCGTGTCACTGAGGTTTTGGCTTCAGACACCAGGAGAATCCTCCCCCAGGGTCTCTGTCAGCTGGAATCAGAATTAAAGCGGGCTTTCCTGATCATAAAACAGCAGAAAAGGGAAGTGAGCAAAACAGGGAGTAGAGGGCAGATGAGCAGGAGTCAGAGAAATAAAAAGAGCAGAAAAACACACATAAACATCCTCCTAAAACAAACCTCAGAGGGATGTTTCCTTTGAGTACTTCTGAGTAGTAAACATCTTACCCGAAGTAGACAGCAGTCAGAATAATCTTAGTTTTGAGGGTCAAGGAGAAACTCTCATTCTCAAACTCTCAGCAAGCTAACAGCTGCTCAAAACAGTGACAAAAGAGCAAATGTCCTCCCACTGGAAAACAACTCAAACTCAAAAAGTGGTTTCATGAAAACAATATATTGTTTTTGCATGAGACAGTTGTTTACTTTTTGTTCTCACTTTCACTGCAAGTCATGGCTGATTCTCTGCAAGCCWCACAGAGTTCCATTTAGCAATACATGAGCTGTTTGTTGGAGGAAGTCATGACAAGGTGCAAAAAAAACATAACATTTACTGGAACTGCGCAAAAAGTTTGGAGTTTGAGTTGTTTTCATGAAAGAAATTGACTCCTGAATGGGCAACATTATGAGTAGCTGTTTTTAGAAATGTATTTATTTCATTAAAAACAAATATATGCAATAGAAAATAAAACAAACAAACAAACAATTTGTATGAATTCACAGTGTGCTTTTCCCTATTCCTTCGAAAAAAACTAACTTTTATCATTCACATAAATAAATACATAGATCTGGCATTTTTAACATCATCCTCCAAACCATCCCACAATCCTTTCCCCTGGATTAAAGTAGACCGCTCCTTCATGAAACCAAGGCTTCACAAACATTTCCATCCCATTAAGATAACAACAATCTTAACTTGAATGTTAGAAGGTAATATGTTTTTGTGAGCCTTATACATAAACCTTAAAATATAGTTAACCAAATCATAGAATTTCAAAATTTTCAATTGATAAAAAAATGTATTTTCTCCTTAATTCTTTCATTTGATATAGTTCTGCTGGCTGCAGGGATGCTACTGATGCCATCCACCCTAAAACATACTATTCAAAGTTGCAACATGTTTGCAACAGCGCAACTCTGGAAATAAAGTAAATGCTTTAGTGAACAGCCAGTCGAGTGGATGTGGCCCATTTTGCTCTACAACACTGTAGACTTCTGCCTCTATTTATGGGTTTGCAGCAGTGTAGCTCGAGCCACTGCTGCTCATCACTGCTCCCAACCCCACCCCTAACCTTCATCCCCTGCGCCCCCTGTGATGTCCACTCACATCAGGCTCACACACCCAGCACCAAGCCACACACACACACACACACACACACACACACACACACACACACACACACACACACACACACTTTACACACACATGTACACAGACCATAGAGGCATGGAAGGAAAGAGAAAGACAGAGAGAGACAGAGAGGAGGGCTTTGCGGAGGGATGCACTCGTCCTTGAGAACTGATGAACCTCCTCTTCTTTTGACCCTCTTAGGAGCAAACATTGTTACTCTACACTGCAAGGATCTGATGTTTCTTCCCAGGCAGACTTGGACCACAAAAAAATATAATGGAACATTGCTTCAGCTATTTAAACTGCAAACGCTCTTGATTCTTTTTTTTCACATCTTTAAAAAGTTCAAACCGAAAACCCCTTTTTTATAAATTTTTGTATTCTGTGCCATGCATTTATGTCCATCTGCAGATGGACATGTCTGACTGCTATTTAATCAGAACCTCTCTCTGTCTTTTATTTCTTTCTCCCCATCCCTACTCTCTTATGTTCTGCTTTATCCCCCTATTCTTCCTCATCCTCATCCAACCGCTTCCACATCTTCTCCACTTTACTCCCTCACACACACACACACACACACACACACACACACACACACACACACAC
>NW_013952404.1:2128685-2140101 GCF_001266775.1 Austrofundulus limnaeus | reverse complement strand
GTAGTTGCACATTGCCAAAGGAAGGCAAAAGTTAAACAAAAAGCTTACTTTTTTCCTGACTCTTAAACATTATTACTATTATTTTTGTAATAGCCTTTTTGTTTTAGGGCTTATTTTTAAGTTACTGATACCCACCACTTTCTTTCATCCTGCCTTATATGACATCAGACACATCGTTGACTTTAGCCAATTATGTATTTTCATATAATTTTATTAATTTCGCAGTTATGTATTGAGGTATATTCTAGTATATAACTCTAATATTTTAAGCCCTAAACAAATGTAATGTAAAGATAATAATTGTATGGTTACTACCAGCAGTGATGATTAATACTTACTTTCTTGAAAAACTTTGGTATATCCACTTTTCACTGAGCCTTCATGCTGCACTTAGCTGGCTCTGTGTGTAAACGTGCTAGCACGCTGCTATTAAGGTTGCAGGAAAAACGTGGACTGGATTTCATGTGGTGTGGGAGTACTCTATATGAACAAGTGGAATGGATTGGATAACGACGCACCAAAGGGGATCTCTACCTTACACTATAAATTAAAGGGAAACTGACAGACTTATGATCATATATTGTAGTTAATAATGAAATATTAAATGGTTATTTATTCTGACCACATCATATTGAATTTTTGTAAAATATATATATATATATTTACACCAAAATAGTTTAGGGGGGATTTTAAAACATTTTAGGGGGGCTCCAGCCCCCCTAAAATAGGCCTAGTGATGCCACTGGTGGTTGCAATTCATTTGGTAGTGATAAACCCATAAGACTCCTCTCCTCTTTGCCTCATTATGCTCCATCAGAAATTCATTATCTCTTCAAAAACCTTTGTGACAGTGTGAGGAGRCAGAACTGATAACAAGCAACGGAGAGAAGAATAGAAGAGGTTACAAACAGCAAACAGTCTTGGCGTTGATGATAATTATACAGCAGCAGTTGCTGTTTTTGGAGGCTGCTAGAATATAAAGCCTGCTCAAAGTGTTATCGCCCTCCAGCCATTGATTCAACACATTGTCTCCAATTCAAACATTAGCATTGTCTTTTGAGGTTCTTAACTTTCGGTCTGACTCACTTTTATTATTGGAATCATTACAAAGTCATGGTGGAGATTTTTTAAGGGAAAACCTAATGAATCTGCATAACTGGTGTCAGCGATGCCATGCATAGAGTTACCAGCTCTGTTCATGCCATGCTCCCTGCATGCTGGCTTTCTGTTTGTTTTTGTTTTTTTTGTTTTGTTTTGTTTTTTACATTTTGCTCTTCCCTAAAATGAATTATGCAAAGTAGCACCTTGGGAGGGGATYGGAATAGCTCATCTCATCAAAGAACCGCTGGAAATCAATGCACCACTGCTGGGTGCGCCTGTTGGAGTGCACGGGCGCATGCATGTACAGCGCATATGTCTCTTTTTCCTGCGTGTGAATATTCATAAGCGTGTGTCTGTACCCACGTCTCTTTGGGAGGGTGTCTGCTTGTGTGTTTGTGAGTCCCGGCTCTATAGCCTACTTTCCGCTCTGCGTTTTTTCTGTTCGCATGCACGCGTCGATCTCCTTCCAGCTCGCCACTAATTGGGAAACTYGCTGGCAGCATCACACAGTCTGAGACAGCTGGGCAATTTGGGTCGTATCTGGACTTCTCTCTCTTTATGGGCATTACTGTACACACACTGTAAAAGCATGGAAGAAAAAGTGGGGGGGAAATTGCATCTACTGCCGTCGTGCCCTGGCTGCATGCACTGCAGACAAAGCACAACCCCACACAGCACAGCCAAAGAGCGGGCTGACACCACACCACAGTGCCATCTAGTGGATAAATGCCTCGTCGCGAAAGGCAACTCCCTGAATGCTCCATACCTTCACACAAACCCCCCGTGAGCACGCATGAAACCACCGGCGAGCCTGCACTCATCACTCATTCGGCATTATTTCCTCTCGGGTGTTCCATTTTCTAGTTCTGTTAGACTGAAAGAGTGACTGGCTCAATAGTCACGCCGGCTCACCCATTTGCATTCAAATTGACAAGACTCTGTAGCCTGACTGCACATACAGTGGATGTGTGTGCAGAAAAGTAGACAAAGAGGTAAGGAAGGTGACAGGGAATAGACTCTCTCATGCCAGCCTCACAAACTTTCCGATTGTGAAGTGCACGCAAGCATGCAAGCCTGGTTTTGCAATAAACATTAATAAAGTAAAACAAAAAAAAAACTTCACCTTTTTTTTCTTCCTCCCCATTCTTTGTCTCTCCCTTCTCTCTTCAGCATGATGATCTGGATCCTTTCCACGACCTGCTGGAGGATCGCTACGCAGACGTTAACATGCCCAGCCCCAAGCCCAAGTACGCCCAGTGCAAGGAGAGTAAAAAGGACCTGATAACGTAAGAAACCACCTGTCCTCGTCTCACCTGACCCCCAGCTTGCTTTGTCCCACTCATGCTCCGCTTTCCCCTCTGATTTAATCTCTTTCTTCACCCCTCTCTTCGGTTGACCTCCGTGAACCGCCTCTTTCTCCCCACCCTGTGCTGCCGGCTTGCTATACGACTTTTATTTAACAGCTACCCGTACGAAACATTTCAGGCTGTCAGTGTCATTCCACATCAACTCGTAGCTGCTCTCAGACAGTGCAGTAGAAATCACAGACAGTGAAGCTAAACTGGAAACAATGAAAACCAACAATGGAAAAGAAAAAAAATCCCCCCCTTTTCTTTATGTAATTTTTGCCATTTTCTTTTCATTGCCTTTGGGCTTATGAATCTGTCTATTTTTCCGGTGGCAGATGTCCCACACCGGGGTGTGACGGAAGTGGTCACTTGACGAGCAATTTCGCCTCACATCGAAGGTGTGACTTCCTTTTCTCCTGGTGGATTCTGAGTCTATTTTTTTCTTTATTGTTTTCAGCTTACCTCAACGATACTGTCAAACATCTGCAGGCAGGGTGTCTCTCCTCTCTGGTAGCCCTTTGACTATCGGCATGCAGAAGCCCGGAATGGGGGATGAAATTAATTAAAGATTGGATACATGCTGATTTGCAGCTGAACTCCTGGATAAAGTTATTTCTCAGTGGGCCATTCGCAAAACCTTCTAAGCTGATGTTATTCAGTCCTCCAGGTCTTTCTCATAGTCCAGTGCAGACTGTGCATTTCCCATTCAGAGCAGGAAAATTTGAGCAGAATTGCTGAGTGCTGCAGTACGATTTGAGTCTGCCAGGACTGAACAATGTCAAACACGGTTACTTGAGACTTCCTGTGAAAAATTTCTCAATTCCAACAAAGTTTTGAAGTGTAAAAATATCACCTATATGCTCTATAAATCCAGTGCAGATGTATTCATGGGTTTTGTCTCATTACTTGCAGATACTCAAAGGGTTAACCTTGTTTTAATCGACTTTGTGCACCTGCATCATGGCTTTCTTGCATTTCTTGGTTGATATGTCATTTATGCATGTGTTTGGAGTGTTCGTGTTTCGAGTGGTTGCAGTGTCTTTTTAAATTCGTATAGTTGTGTTGGTGTAGCTAATGTCCAGCTGGTGTATTTTTTTTCAGTCTCTCAGGTTGTCCTTTAGCTGACAAAAGCATTCGAAGTATGCTGGCCAACAACGCCCAAGAGCTCAAGTAAGGTTTTGAAATGATCAACTAAAATGCGTTTGATTTGTATTTGCGTGATGCTCGATCTTTTTAAGAATTCCGTGAAGAAAATGTGCTCTTCGTAGTTTTAAACACAAGCTCAAACATGGACTCGCCGAGCTTTATTTTGCTGCATTAAATGAAAACGTTTCAAAGCTCATTTTGTTCTTGTATTTGCTTTTTTAATCATCGACAAATCAATTAAAACAACTGAAACCAACAATGACGATATCCTGTTTCTAATGTCTTGTTGTTTTACTGCTCATATAACTCCAGAGTTGTTCGTAGGGGGGAAAAATCAACACAGTTTTCTTATTCATAACCACCAACACAGTTTATTTTGACTCAGTCCCTCATTCACTGCCCTGCTGCCCCAAATACTGATTAGAGMACAAAATAAATATTAATCAGCAGCTAAAAATATCCCCCCACAGATGGACCATTTTCTTTCTTCTTGGAGAAGTTAAACTAAAAGTACAGATGTGGAATAAGACAGACTAAGAGACTTTTGATTACAGTGTTTTCAAAGAGTATAATTTTAGCTCTAAATATTGCATTAATACTATTAGTACTACTTGAGATTAAGCACCCTCAACAGATGTCTCGGGGCTGATGGGCAAGGCTCCAACACAACCACAGGTGTCATTTTAAGGGAGGCGTTTCTTAAAAAGAGAAAGAAAAGGAAGTATTTTGGGGAGAAAGTCTCAAAAGGTGTTTCATCAGTATTCCATAAACATGAAATGTGTCAAAAATATGTGGCATATTGAGATAATAAAGCATTTCAATAAATTTGGACAATCCTTAAACTAAATTTTATGTTTAAAAAAAAGGACCTGCCCAATATAACGGATTTATCTTTCAGAGAAGATGAAACTAGCATTCCTTGAAGAGACGCCAAAGTTTTCACACAATCTTTTAGCCCTCGAAATCTTTTATTGGAGATGGCTCTCCGCTACTACCACACCACATTTTAGGTCGATATCTGTAAAACTGACAGAGCTGTAGCCACTGTTGCTGAGACCAGTCAGCTCTGGTGGTCTTCTTCAGCAGAGTTTATTCTAAAAGTTAATCAGGTCTAGATGTAAAATGCTCCTTTTTTAACCAAAATGCTCTTTTTTAGCCTCTCCTGTGTTTTTGTAAAGCAGTTTACAATGTTTCTCTCTCACCCATTCACACACAGATTCACACAGTTCTTTCCTTTATACAGTTTATTGCATCATATGTGCACGATGCACTTATTTTCTGGGAGTTTAATTAAAATATGTCTACAGGTTCATGGGATGTTTTGCTAAGAGCGGGACAAAGAACACACAAACGCAGGCAATTACATAATCACCTGCATCCATGAAAGCAGTGCCGGCTCTAGCCATTTTGGTGCCCTAGGCGAGTTAAAACACCAACCCCCTGAACTATGTCCCACCCACCCCGATTGGAACCCCTAAATACTTCGTTATTGGATTTTAAGACAAAGTTAATTGAAAGGGGTGCTGAGCGGAGTAACAAATAATAACTTTTTTTCTGCTGCAGTTTGGCATCCCCTCCAGCAGATGGCGCTCTAGGCAACCGCCTTATCTGCCCATGCCTAGAGCCGGCTCTGCATGCAAGGCACACAATYGTAACGAGTTTGGAATCAATTCTAGTCATGCTTAGCGCTTCCTGTATATTTTGACGTGTAGTTAATGTCAACATCATCACCATCTACTGATGTCAGACATATTCCAGCATCTTTGGTCCTCTCCTTCTCCTTTGAACAGCTTTTTGTTCAAAGGAGAAACAAATTACATCAGTTAAAAAATATCACCAGTGTGTTTGGGACTTAAGTGATTTTAAAAAATTCTTGCTCAGTGAGATAGAACAATAGAATCCTTACTTCTTCCCCTTTTTATGTCRTTAAAGCAAATAAAATGCTCCAGTAGCTCTCGAAAACTGTATACAACTCRAAGTCAAAAGCTAGTCAGAAGAAGCCAGTGTTTCACAAGTTAACAGCTGTCATAACTATCAGTTACATAAGAATTATTTTGCCATTTTGGTTTTCACTTTAGGTTCTGAGCCATTTATTTCTCTCCTGCCCCAGGTGCCCGACACCAGGCTGCGATGGTTCAGGACATATCACCGGCAACTACGCCTCACATAGAAGGTACATCTCTAAATCACAGGACACACGCAGTTTGAACAAATCTCCCTCTCCTTCTGTGTGGTAACRATCTGTAAGCTTCGGCTTTGTAACTCCGCCATCTATCTGCAGTCTTTCGGGGTGTCCTCGGGCCAGGAAAAGTGGGATAAAGATCATCCACAGTAAAGAAAATAAGGAGGACCAGGAGCCCATCAGGTACAGTACAGACACAGATCATCAGTCTTCTGTCCGGCTGTAAAACCCAGAGGCTGAAACCTCCGCCTGCGACCAAACACTCCTCACTGTTCACTTCACGGGACACAAAGACATATTACTTTTCATTTCCTGTTTTGAAACGTGCGATTTCTAATCAGTCCTGCCATGTTTGGAGCAGCCGGCGCGGGTGTTAGACACGCATCTCTGTAAGCAGGAATAAATCAGCTCTGACAAGACAAATGCGCAGAGAGCGGAAAGTTTCAGTTCTCGCATAAAGGAGTAGGAAGAACTTCAGAAGTGGAAGGTTGTGGCAGGTTAAAGGGAGGTGGTTCTGCAGTCTCTGGTGAACGTGCACGTAGATAAAGAGAGAGGGAAGCAAAGAAGGGAAGATAGAGGCAGAGAGAGATTGATTGACTCTGCCTAAATCCCACAATGGGCTTCTGTGGCCTCAGCCCTGCAGCTGCATTGATTTCTCTGGTGGTGCAGAGCGCAAACAACACACTTTGTTCATTCTCAAGCTTGTCGTACAGTTGGATTCTGTGTTTGGTTTATCATGCAAACTCTGTTAGGATGCTGTCATGTTACGATAACATTTTATAAACTTTTCAAATGAGAAAAAAAGCAGCACATCAAAGTCAAAGTTTGGGACTGGGCACCAGGACTGGATTATATTTTTAAAAAAGAAGATCTGCTTCTCTTTTTACCACATCTTCCACCTTTCAGAAATAGATCCTAACATCAGCCTCTGTTTTAGAAATGAAACAAGCTTTCATATAATAGAGCCTGATTGAACCCCAAACACTGAAGAGACTGCGGTAAAYGAAGGAAGTGCGAAAGGAGACGTTCTGAAGGCAGATAATGCACGTTTTGAGTTGAGCATTTAAATTGATATTTTTCGCATTTATTCTTCAATTTACCACTTACTTGCATAGCATAATAAAGCAAATTATGGTGGATAATCAATTAATTTGTGCGTTCAGCTGATACAAGAGTCGTAATTTAAAACTGATTACTGATCCAAAAAATTCAGAGCAACAAACAGTGAACATATGATTTCTGTTCACTTCATTAAAACAACCCAAGTCCCACATTCTGCCCAAAAATATTCTAAAACATCTGTGACCTGAAAGATMGCCGCTAACAATCAATATCCTCAATGTTAACTACAAGTTGTGAGACCGTCACAAGACTTTGCATAAAGCAAAATATAATAGATACGATCAGATAAGATGGGCTGAAACAGATCTTAGTTGATAACTGGTGCTGGAGGAGCACACGTTAGAAGTAAGTTAGAAAGCATTAGTTACAGAGAGTAAATCTCAAAATCTGCAGAAACAAATGGATTTCTTTAGCCGAGTCCTCAGAACAGAAACAGATCTCAAACACAAAGAATGAAACCTCAAAGCATCTGATACCAGTTCTGTGTCTGGTAATAGACAAAAAGCAATAAAGGTGAATGAATACCTGGTAGCTTCTATTTGCCAAAACCGCTGCTTTCACAACGGATGCTAGCCTAAACCATAATCCATTTTGTCAGGTGTGACATCTGGAATAATTTTCTTCCTTGTTGCACATAACTTGCACTGATGTTTATGCTCTGCCACCATTCTAAAACCCTGATAAGTCAGCCACTGAGACAGCTTTTAAAAGACAYGATCCTATCGTTCGTATTTTTACAACGACGCAAAAGAGATCGAGGGAAACTGGAAAATAAAATTTATTCRTGTTGTATTTGGTGTTTTGAGGAGGCAGTGGGTGAGACTAACAGAGACTAACTCCTTGATGAAAAAAGATCATGAAAATAAGACAAAGTTGATAAGTGAATCTCTCTTTTTTTTTTCTTTTTTTAAATTTATTTATTTATTTTTTTTGCTCTGTTCCCCCCACAGGTGTCCTGTTCCGGGTTGTGACGGTCAGGGACATGTGACGGGGAAATATGCATCTCACAGAAGTGCATCGGGATGCCCGATAGCAGCCAAGAGACAAAAAGACGGCTATCTAAATGGCATTCAGTTCACATGGAAGTCTGGAAAGACAGAGGGCATGTCCTGCCCCACCCCAGGCTGTGATGGCTCGGGGCACGTCAGTGGTAGTTTCCTGACACATCGAAGGTGGGCCATGGACATGTGATCGAAATATTACAAYGGTGAAATAAAAATAAATAAATAAATTACATGTCCAGATTGTAAATGCTGTTTGTGCTTCTAACTTGGTCAAATAAACTACATGGTTTATAGTATGCAGGCAATAATGTTCAAAATGTGGCGGTTTTGCCCCAATAGATACAGAATTAGTAAGATGTGCATATCAGCATCTGTATGAAAATCATAAMAAGCTCAAAAATAACCTTTATTTAGGGATGCACAGTATTTTTGGCATGACAACATTATCAATAAATGCTTTGAACWGGGCWATTCAACTGGTGGCCCGCGGACTGCATCTGGTCCKTGGGTGACTTCCGACTGGCCCGGCATAAATTTTTATTTATTTTTTAAATTTGATTTAGCTTAGTATAATCWTAGATTTTAAAGGGGACATATCATGCAAAATCCACTTTTTTAGCTGTTAAATACATTTTGTTGTGTACTTGGAGGCTCTATGAGGGCAGAAAAGTTGAATTTAGTCTCTCCTACTGCTACAAAAATATCTTTATATTCTGCTTGKTTCATTTTTTTCAGTCCGTTCAGTTTTCTTGATTTTCTATAATGTTTTCTGAACKATTAAGTCAAATAATCTGCGATGGAATTACCATAAAAGGTCTGGGCTTACCGACGAAAGTTTCCTCGTCTTAATTTTCCTCTCGGTCAGRCTCTGGCTCCAACATGTAAGGAGCAATGGACAAGTCCTCGGTTCATATCTTTCAATTTAATTGTAAATAAAACCTTTCTGCATCGCTAGAAAATGTAACMCCYTCTCTCARTCCGGAGTGGACCGGTCTGGAAGCAGGAGKAGGGGGCGGGGCTTGAAGCRTYTTAAAGGATCAGTATCAAAAYCCAGCTGCTTTGAGACACACACCAGAAAAGTGATGAAAAAAAGAGGCTGGTAATGTTAAAATAAGGAAGAATTCAAACCAAAGCATTGTAGTTCCACTTCATAAAGACCCCAACTGAATGATTCAAATGTGAGAAGAAAGGATTTAAAAGCATGATATGTCTACTTTAAATCAATTTTAAATGTAGGAGTCAACACAACACATTAAACTAATTCAAAAAAGGTAAAAGACATAATAATTTTTTTTTTACATAATGCAGTGTTTCTCCTACTATTATYGAGCAACTTTCTCTAAAAACCCTTCTACATGAAAAAAAAAGACTTAAAAAAATAGTCTCAGCATGTGTTCACATAGAAACCCATCCGGTATTGAAACGATGCTCCCTTCTTGTTGCCGCCTGCAGTCTATCAGGTTGTCCACGYGCCACCTCCGCCATGAGGAAAGCCAGGCTCTCAGGAGTGGAAATGCTAACAATAAAGCAGCAACGTGCCAGCAATGGTAAGCACAATTACCACTCGCCCACACAATGTAGCCAATCAGAAACATGGATGTGGAATGATTTACCGAGGAGAGTTCCAATTTCAGATAATAAACCAATCAGGACGTTGAGTGTGTGTTTGTGTTTGTGTGTGGTGGGCAGTGTTGTAAATGAACTGCCATTCAGGGGTAATAACGATACAAGTGGCTCCAATCTGGAGGAGCAGTCTGGTGGTTTAAGTTGGCGGCAATCAGATGTGAATATCTCAGCCGCAAATGCCGATTTTGGCCCTTAATAAAAGGGATGAGAAGATCATTGTGATTTTTTTTAATTGTGTAGATTTTGGCTTTTAATAAAAGGGATGAGAAGATTATTGTGTTTTTTTAATCATTGCATTCAAGTCATTTAAAATGACCTACTGTAGAGGGAAAACGCTGAGATTTAGGTCATTTTACATCACTTTATATCAAATTAAGAGCTCTGATTCATGACTGACCTGTTGCACCACATTATGTTAACTCTGCTCGTTGTCTCCAGGGCTGGAGCACGAAGAGGAGATCAAACAGCTGGATGAAGAAATCAAAGATTTAAGTGAATCAAATTCACAAGTGGAGACAGACATGATCAAACTTAGAACACAGGTGAGTCACCGCCTGCCCTCCCCGTTGAGCCAGCTTTTGCTTCGGCGACACAAAACCCCCACAACGCACTGTGACCCACTGTCCCTTCTCCACAGATCACAACAATGGAGTCCAACTTGAAGTCCATAGAGGAGGAAAACAAGGTGATTGAACAGCAAAATGACTCTCTGCTGCATGAGCTGGCCAACCTCAGCCAGTCACTGATTAACAGTTTAGCTAATGTCCAGCTCCCTCATATGGTAAGGGCCACCAGGAACGGCGAGCCAGAAAGGCGCAGAAAATAGTGAACCATAGCATTTATCTGTGTATATTTTACCCACGGCTTTTTTTGTGCATGCTTACTCTAAACTGTGGAGCATCGCTTGTCTTTCCAAACACTGAGGGGGAGTTGTGAAATGAGGGCAGAGTTGTAGCATCTGCGAGAGCTGAAATTCAGCTACTCAGCTTAAACAAAACAATATGTTGAGGTTTTGTTTTGCTGTTATAGAGACGAAAATAAGGGAAGTTGTTCCAGTGGGGATATTTTTTTTTTTAACAAACGCTTTTGCTCTAATTTTGATTCAGGCTGAGGACATTTTTGGCAAAAAAAAATAAAGACTTTCCCATTTGTTTCTGATATTTGTTTCTGTTCTTTCATTCTGTTTTGTTGCTAAATGTTTTTATTGTAATCACAGTTTTGTCTTGTTCTGTCCCTCATAAAACCATTATGTCATAATCCTCTTTTTCATAATAGATTATCCACTGATAAATTAAAGCCAAACCATCATTCTGCATTATCCTTTTTGTGTTTCATCATATGTTCCAGCACAAAGTGTAACAAATTTAAATTTACTCGTGATGCCTCTTAATCATCACTGAGACTTGTACCAATGTCTTCTCTATTTATTTTCTGCCCTTTTTTTTTTGTTTGTTTTTCCATCAGTTTTGAGGTCTGTGATTTGTTTCTATCTATTCAAGACTGCCATCTAGTGTGTGAACATAGAAGCGCCCGTCGTGCGTGAGCTTTCTAAGCTTAAAGAAATCTGTCTTCTTTGGCTATCTGTAGAAACCGCTGGCAGACAAAGAGCTTCCTCTGAGGAATAACAGCTGCTTACAAATGCACCAGCAAGTAAGTCTCTCGCTTAAATAATTAAGTACGCTTTATCCATGCTCTGCATTTCGATCGCGTTCTTCAGTTCTTCTGGGGAATTCGATTTGGACTTAAATATTAAAAGAAAAAAAAAACGTAAATAAAGGCGTATCATACCTGCCACTTATGCCACAGTTTTAAAATCATCTTATAAAGAGAAGTTATTGTTTCCAAAAAGAAAAAAATTGTATAGGTCTTCTGGACGGGTTCTTCTC
>NW_013952404.1:2115313-2127324 GCF_001266775.1 Austrofundulus limnaeus | reverse complement strand
TGTGTGTGTGTGTGTGTGTGTGTGTGTGTGTGTGTGTGTGTGTGTGTGTGTCAGTGCAGGGCAGCTGGCTGGCTGGCTGTGTGCTCTGCTCGCCTCACTGCTGGAAATCATGGCGACCCGGGCCGGCCAGCTCCTTTCTCCTCGGCTTCTCGCGGCCGCAGCTCTCTTCCTGCTCGCCTCCGGACCTCGGTTTGCACTTTGTTGTCCGAGTCGGTGTTTGTGTTTCCGAACCACCGTGAGATGTATGCATCTGAACCTGGAAACAGTGCCGACGGTGTCTCCTCAGACAACCATTCTGTGAGTAGTTTTTTTTCTTTCTTTCTTTCTGTCTCTCCCTCTCTCTTTTCCTTCAAACTAACTAGAACCAACAACCACACGGGGGTCTTAATGCAAACAGAAAGGGGGGTTATAATCTATATTGTCTGCAATTATAAGTATATTTAGAGCAGTATTTATATGTTTTGGAAATGAAAGAATGAGCTAATCAGAAATTATGAAAAATGTTTTATGAAGTTGTTTTTTTTTTAACCCAAAGTTCTGCCACCTGACCTGCCCTGAGAGTTGAGGTTGTTGGGGTTAATGAACAGGGTGTTCAGGGTCAAACAGCTGCTCAAGTCAACAACAAGGAGGTCTGTAAAGGCTTGGAGAGCATCAACATTTTCCTCTGAGCACTAAATGAAACAAYTGTTCATAAGTTTTCAGAAAAGCTTTTTTTTAAAACAAGGATTGTGTTTTTACACCCAGAAATGCACCCAATTTATTGCACTTTTTCCATTTGTCTTGTTCTGAAAACTAAAAAAATAAAAAAAAGCTTTGTCACCCAGGTATAACTCGATGTTCCTCTTTTGTTCTGAGATGAAAGGAAAGGAAATTCTTCCATCTTGACACCCACTTGTGAATGTGCCCTGCTTGTCACAAGCCGACCAAACATTTCCACAGGCCGTCAGAGCACAAAGCTCCACATCTGTCCGGACCTCCCGAATATGTGGCAGTCTTTTGTATTTAATCAGCCACTGAAATCGTGAGGATGTCAGTCCCTAACACATGGAGCTATAAATAGATTCATTCAAGGGTACAAAGGGGCGAGTCGGACCCTAAAGTCCTCTACCATCTTAGCCCACAGTCCTACTCTGAGCCTGCCTGGATACCCCTGAAAGAAAGATGAAAGTCTGACATGTGGTACGCCAATGGAAGGAGTGTATTGATTAGAGGAGAGGATCATGCTGTGGTTTCCTACAAGCTTTCATGCTGGTGGAGCTTTGAAGCTCCTTGTGGCTCCCCCCCATCCTCCTCACCTCCCTGGGCTGTCATGTCAGGACGTGACTTCCTATCCGGGCTTCCTCCAGTCTGCTGTTTGAAACACGACTCGCCATCTGCACCAGGAGAACTTCCTGAGAGTAAACATGAGCTCTCACAAAGTGAGAGTGTGTTGTCTTTATGGTCTTGTCAAAGCCTTGAATTATTTTTGACAATGTAGTGATCTTTTATGACGGCATCTAGGGGTTTGTCACCAATCAGTCGACCCTGACTTCCTTAGTTTTGGGTGATGGCGATACTTGCACGAGAATCCGATCTTATCGATCTTATCTCCGCAAAGGTCTGAAAAGCAGTCACTGTCCCTTTTTTTGCTCTGCTATGAGAGAGGACTATTGTCCAGTTAAAACATGATTGTATTGTTCAATGTTGTTCCATAAAATAAGATTGGAACATTGAAGGTGTATTGTAACCTTATAACACAGGACAGTGTCAGTTATTTAAAAAAATGATATAGGCAAAATTGGAATCAGCAGGTCAGACTTTTTAAAGATGGCTGATCGGCCAGAAAACTGCAATATGTGCACTCTGCATCCCCTTATCTAGATTAATTTAGTTCTGGATTTAATTCAGATTTAATTTCCTTTATAAAACAGACATGTTTTGTGATGTGTCTGCAGAGTATTTTTGGTCCACAAATGATCTGAAACATTGCCACACAAAAAGCTCATCAATATGCAAAATGGTAATTTTTCCCCCCGTGAGTTCTAAATAGAGCACTGTTAATGTCATTGTCTTGTGCGGGAAATTGTGTAAAACGTCAAATGAGTTTTGCAAACAGCTCATAACAGGAGTTTTCCACCCTATTTTTAATTTCTTTTTTACCCTGCATTTATGTTTCAGCTGTTTTCCCTTTGGACTCTCTTTCCGAGAGAAGCTATTAAATTACGTTTCCTCTCTGAAATGCTGTAAGGATGTTGCTGCTTGTCTTCTCGTGGAATTGGCAGTTTTTGAGAAATGATTGCTTTCACATAGACATTTTTGTTCCAACTTTAAATGTGAACTGTTTGTGTAGTTTTGTATTTCAGTAGCTTTCAGCATTGAGATGTAATGAACAGTTGTGTCCTCATCGTGAGCGGAATCAGGGTTTGGTTATTAGATAGTACAAAGTACAAAGTTAGAACTGTAACYTTTTTTCATTGCACCATAGTTTTGTTGGAGCAGCTGAGTCATTTCAATGGGAATCGGTGTTACAGTGTCATGAGGCTCTAAATGTTCCATCATTGCAGATAAGCTATTGTTTTCAGTACAAATATCTTTGTCTTCATAGCCCTACTTGGCTAACTTCCTGTAAACAGTGGCCGGCTCTGCCCGATTGACAGTGGGAGTTGGAGAGTTAGAGTCTGTTCACTTGGAATTTGCTGCAGTCAGGTTTTGTGAGGCTCTCAGTCTTTGCAGCTTTATGGAATGCAAAGCCAGAAATCCCCAAAGCTTTGCTCATTTGCCCGCAGAGATAGCTGTTGAAGGGGTCTTTACAGGCCCCATCCTGTGCACTCCAGAGCAGAACAGCTGGTGAGTTTGGAGTAATGTTACATTTCCGTTTCCTTTTTAATTGTCACATTTATAAAGTATTGCAGTTACTTCACTGGTAAAACCTCATTAAGACTTTATTTTTTCATCCAATCATCATATTATTAAAGTTAGATGACTGAAACACAAATAAGGTATGAAATCAGCCCTAGTCCCACTCAAGACAAAGGTAAAAGTAGAAGGTGGACTTCAGATGAAAAAATGAATTTACATGAGTGGTGGATGAATTAGCTAAAGTAAACTACAGAAGCTTTGATTTGCCCCCTACATTAGATTGATGCAAAACATTGGATCACTTTGTTCCAGATTTCAGTAACCAAGCATCTTACTGTGTGTCTCAAAGACCACCAGGTTTTGGATTGGGTGTCAAATGGTTTTGAGGTTATGTATCATATCTAGGCCTGCCATGATACGCAATAAATTAATTAATTTCACAATAAGTTAAAATGAGGTCGATTTTCATTTGCCTGCTTGTTTGTTTTCTTCACGTCTCCCTCTTTTCTACTCCTTAGCGTAGGGAGGAGTGAACTCTCATGTTTGACAGGCGCATGGTCTCATAATTTAGCATTCGAGTCCCGTGAATGGGCATTTAACTACAGGGGCATCTTCAGTTTTTCGATGCCTTCTTTCAGCAGGCAACGCCTCAGAACTCTGTGCCGAACCTTGGGTTCGCAGAGGGTAAATTATTTATTTATTTTAAACTACGGAAATGTCATAAACTTTGCAAGTAGTGTGTAGGTGACCGCTATTATTTTAGGGAGGTGGGTATTGATTTTACTGCTTCAGCTGATGCTGTGTGTTGTTTTCCCAATCCCCAGTAAAAATCAGGTCATAGCTTTTTTTTACATGTGCAAATGTCCTAAAATTCTGTAAGCTTCATAAGCAAGGAAGGGTAAGATCATATCAATGTAAAATGGTCTTCAAACAATATTATTGTTTATCGCAATCATTTCTGAGACATTTTATCGTCAAGGGTGGAATGCCCCCTCTAGGTCAGGGTAGAGTCTCTGCCTCAAGTAGAGGAGTTCAAGTATCTGGGTGTCTTGTTCACGAGTGATGGAAGGATGGAGCGGAGATGGATCGACAGATTGGGGCCTCGTCCTCAGTAATGAGGGCGTTGCTTCGGTCGGTCGTGGTGAAGAAAGAGCTGAGTCGAAAGGCAAAGCTCTCGATTTACTGGTCTGTTTTTGTTCCAAACCTCACCTGTGCTCATGAGGCGTGGATCATGACCGAAAGAACGAGATTCCGGATACAAGCGGCCGAAATGAGCTTTCTTCGTAGGGTGGCAGGATTCAGCCTCCTTTTAAAGGTGTTCCGAGCACGTCCCATTGGTAGGAGGCTCCGGGGAAGACCCAGGACTAGCTGGAGAGGTTATATATATCCTCTCTGGCCTGGGATCACCTTGGGGGTTCCCCCAGGACTAGCTGGAGGGGTTATATATATCCTCTCTGGCCTGGGATCACCTTGGGGGTTCCCCCAGGACTAGCTGGAGGGGTTATATATATCCTCTCTGGCCTGGGATCACCTTGGGGGTCCCCCAGGACTAGCTGGAAAGTGTCCCTGGGGAGAGGGATGTCTGGGTTTCTCTCCTAGACCTGTTGCCTCCGCGACCCGACTACGGATAAACGGAAGAAGATGAAGAAGGAGATTTATCATCCAGCAAAATTTTGTCATCATGACAGGTCCAATCATATCTTCTAGCTCTGACAGCAGACTTTTGGAAGTGCCACCAGTTAATTAGGGCATGGAGCAAAGATTGCTCATCAACTTGAAAACTGGATCCTGATCAGAGGCCTTTGGCATTTGAAGCCACGTCTTTGATTTTTGCACAATGGTTTCAGTTCACGTCGCAACCTAATGAGCTCCACTGATTCCCTAACCCATCCAAGGCTATAATGGTTTCTAGTCAATCGTTTTAATTAGGAGCAGAGCTGCTACAAGGGTAAATGTTTACACTGACACACTGGCCTAAAATGAATGTAGCTTTTGGGCATGATGTGTTCAAAATGAGCACAGCAGAGTGTCAGCATTGTTTAGTTTAAACAGGTCATAGGGCTTAATGTCAGACTGCTGTACAAACAATGTAATTGTAGAAAAATCAAACACCTAATCTTGGAGGTTTTATACAAAACAGTCTGCTGAAAAACAACTTTATCAACTTGCTAGATGAAATGTGTCTGCCTTCCGGTGTAGGTAATTGAGTTGGGCAGGCTGTTCATTATCAGACCTTTTGTTTATTCAAAAGCAAGAAAGGCCTTTCAGCCCCTCTGCAGGGTGGTTACTTTTTGCTGTTTTACAGCTCCCTTTGGCTTTGTGCCATCAAAACACACTAATGGGAGTTAACTGACTTATTTAATGAGTTTGGAAACAGATCTAATAAAATTGTCAACATTTTCTGGTTCCCCAATTTGCTGAATGGTTTGCTGTAGCTTATTTTGTGTTGTGACATCTGTAGGGTGAGTCATTTCCCCCTGTTTCTGTCCTGGGCCCAAACAACCTCAGAACAAGATGAGAGACTTGCATTCTCCTTTGACAAAATATTCTCATTTTAAGGAAACATTTGAGCATTTTTATTTCTTTATTTTTTGCTGAAGTGCTTGCAATACCTCTGGAGCACTTATGAATAAAAAATTTTTTATTAGGGTAAGGTCTTACTTGATCCCAAGACAAAACAGTTCCTTAAACACTGAATTCAGAACGACAGTGTTACCATTTCTGTCAACAGAATCCGTTTTCAGTGTCTGTCTGAGCTCTTTGAAAGTTAAAAAAAATCCWGGACATTCTTATCAGTTGAGCGTTGTCCTCCCTCCTGTCGACAGCGGAACTGACCCTGTCACAGTCAACTGTCTGCTTAACCTTATTTAGCCTTCTTCACAAAGAAGCGCACACGTGTCAGCCAAAAAAAATGAGTCAAAATATCAACAATGACAAATGAGGCCCAGTTGCAAGTTTTAGTCATGACGCCAGCACTTGAAGGTGCTACATGTGCTACTTACAGAAAACCTTTAGCTTTATGAAGGTTGATTGTAAGCACTGTGTTGAAGAATTGCTTTTGGAGAAATCTGAACCAACGCTTGCAGATGAGCGCTGTCTCCTTCAGCACGTATCTCTGCTCCAATATCCTCCTCCTCCTCCTCATCCCTGCAGCCCAGAGCAGACAGGACAGGACGGTCTCTGCCTCAGCATGTCTGGATGATCAGTCTGCACCGCGACCCTGCAGAAGCTTTTCTGAGTGTGTTCTGCAGACGACACCTCATTCTTTCCATTAAGACGTTGTTGACGCTGTACCACAGCGATGTCTCGTTTCCAAATACATTCATCGCCCCTTTTAAACTTTCAGATTGTCAAGTTTGTTCACAGCTAAGTGACGGCTCAGAGACCTGTTGATTGGTTTAGTTTGATTAGAAATGCTTTGTTTTGAAGAGAAGATGTGGCAAGAGCCAGGATTTGCTTTGCATTTATCACTCAGATGCTTTCTGGGTGATGTGCTTTTTGAGATGCTGACATGTATGTTTTCCTAAATATTTCTATACGCATTGTTTTGTTCGACCAAAACCAACAGACACTTTTTGTCACAGGGACTTTGACACAATTAAAGGAAGCACCTTGAAACCCACTTAAGTAGCTTGAAGACAAAAACCCGGATCTTTCTAAATTTCTATTGTTACGTCTCTTTTTAAAATGTCTATAACATCTTAATAACAAGATATGGTCATTTTTATATCCCAGAACACATATTGCAAGAGAGAAAGGGGGAAAAAAATCAGTCATGACTGAACTTGATCACCTTGGAATGCCAGAGCACCGAAAACTGTCTCAAAATGTTGGAAGCAGACAGCCAAGGTTTCAGGTGTAATGAACCCAGAGAACCTGTTCTGCCGTCTTGTTTGGGACATTTGATCCGAAAGATGTTTTTGTATTTTAGTTTGACTCAACGTTATCTCTTTGATAACTTAGTCAGCCCAAAACCTCACAATTTACATCAGCGTTGATGGAAAACAAACACAAGGTTTCACATGTTCTTGATGTTTTGTTTTTCTTGATAATAGGAACGTTCTGTGTGTTGTGGGTTTCTTGATGATCATAAAGGAGAGTTGATTAAAAAAAAACATATCAGAATGTCATTTGAATTGGGGAATGCAAGTGTGAATCATTTCACAGGGTTCCCACGGGTCCTTGAAATCCTTGAAAGTTTGTGAATTWGAAAAAAAAAATCATTTCAAGGCCCTGGAAAGTTTGTGAAAACAGCCAAAAATTACACTTGTCCTCGAAAGTCCTTGAATGTTTTTTTGGGGATTGAAATTCTCTTTTCCCATGACTGATTTTCATCATCTTTTAAAAAAATAAATCATAAAATAAAAAATAAAAAACTTACATTTGTTGCAGTGGATAACGCAGGATTACGGTAAACTGACGTCATTGATTCTGACTCAGCAACTTCTATGTTGTTCAGTTTTTCATTGAATTTACATGATATTAAACCTGTTTATTGGTAACATTCTGCGGTAGCAGTAGGTAACTGCCGTTGTGCGTGGTTCTTTAATTTGAGGACATTGGTACTACTGGAAAGTCCTTGAAAAGTCCTTGAATTTGATGTTGACCAAGCTGTGGGAACCCTGATTACATTTCTGTCCAATTTAGGACACAAAAAAATGTAGAGAAGTAAAAACATCACCTGAACATCTTAACGGTTTTACATCATAATTGTTTATTTATCTTGTATATTGTTTATTTTGTTTGGTCAGTGACTGATAAAAATGCTGGAAGGCAGCCTGAATTCTTATTGGGAATTTGAGCTTCCTAAAAAAAATGTTCACTTTGTCATCTTGGCAACCTGAATGGTTTTATATTGCTTCACTTGTCACGGATTTGTGGCTTAAATAAAGGGTTGTATTATACATAATTGTATGTATTAGGGTTTTAAAACACTAATTCCATGTATAAATTGTAGATATCAGTTAAATAATTTATCTTGGAACAGGATCTACAGGATATGGCTTATAGAGAAAAGGTAATGTTGTCATTTTTAACCTGTAAAACTGCAGGAAATGAACTCAACATGAAAGCAGGTCAAGATCAGGTTACTTTAAATCCTCAGTTCCACAAACATCACTGTTTAGACAGGATGTTCAGATTTTATGTAACTTGTTATTCTATGCTGGTAATGTTACATGTGGTCATGAGTGATTTCACCAGGGTTTGCGGCCTCTTGCATTACTCGGATGTTGAGTCATTTTTTTTTGTCAAACCGAGAGTTATTAGTGTTAAAGTTGAGCTTTATTATTTTCACATCACTTTTCTGTTTGAAAGAAACAGGAGACAGATCCTGATTGCTGCAAATAGTCCCCAGTGTGTTATCTTTTGGCAAACATTATTCGAATCTACCCAGAAGATTAGCGCTCAACAAAAGCATTCCTGTGAAACGATTGTCCAGTAAAACTTAAGGGTTTTTCTGTGACAGCTCGTGTGCATCAGCTCCTTTCTACAGAGTGGCACAAAGGTTTGAAAATACCCTTAATGATCAGCTTTTCTGCCTTTGTTTTCCAGAGACTTAAGATTCAACAAAATCAAGGATTTACAGCCGGGCTCCTTCAGGAGATTAAAAAACCTCAACACACTGTAAGTCATCCTTTAATCTCACTTTTTTTCCCCCTTCTACGCTCATTTTGACATCTGCAACTTTAACAGTGAACTTTAGCATCAAGAAAAAATGTGTTCAAGCAGCAGCTTGTATCATGTGGCTCCTTTTTTTTTACGCTGTCCAGGTTTGTTGTTTTTGTCAGTCAGAGACACTCCACCTTCTCCAAATATTTGTAAATGTTAATAAAATGTTCCTCATCTGCAGATAAACTGAGAAAACGAAACAGAAAAACTCGTTTAGCCATCACCTAGTCTGTAAATAAATGTTTTTGTTTTTGGAGAAATGTGTATTACTTCAAAGGGCCTAAAAATGTCCTATAGTCATAGGAATTWGCGGCAGGAATGCTGTTTTAGATTTAGAAAGAATCTGCAGAAAAGCCTTATCCACTTTTCGTATTTTCCGGCTGATCTGGAAACCTGAACATCTCTTTTTATTCTCCACAGACTCCGTTTTTGAACCATAGTGACAACTATTGCATAGATAGAAGTGAACAAACTGTTCATCAGTAWCCCCTGTGTTGTTTTCTCCAGACTCCTTAACAACAATCATATACGAAGGATTCCCAGGGGAGCGTTTGAAGACCTAGAAAACCTCAAATATCTGTAAGTTTCTCTCATGTGATTTTTGTTTCTTGTTAAGTTTAGTAACAGATTACCTGTGAATTTGTGCTTTTTACAGTCAGTTTTGTGTAAATTTGGCAAATTTTGACGCCACAACAGAGAATAAAAATTGGTACAGAGAAGAAACGTACGGCCTTTCCTGGACTGACACGTGAAACATGGACTCACGTGGTCCTCACATTCCACCAGTCTTGTTTGTAATTAAATCCTGTAGCTGTTAGTCACTATTTTAATGACAGAACCCCTCTCACTAAAAGCCCAACTGATCTGAAGCCTGTACCTCTACCACAAACTCTGTGATTATGTAAAGGTGTTCGGTTACCCTTCCCCGTTTTCTGCTTAGTCATTCTACAGCTGGAGGTTAGATTCGATCTCCCATCGGACCTCTTCACTTCCTTTGGACTCCAGTAATGTCTCCTGCCTATCATCYGTGGTATCCCAAAAGCTTAATGATCAGATGAATGTTCATAAATCCAAACAGAGGCCAAGGCACTAAATTATGGGTATTAATCTCTTTTTATTTGTTAAATTTTGTGAGCTTTTTTTTCTCACATATAAAACGGCATCAGTGCGTTTCCTTCAGTAGATTCTTGGAGAAGTGGAAAATGTTGGGAGGTGTCAGATCTGGCAACAAGAGCCGGTAGTGACTGAGTTAGGGCTCGTTCTCGATGCACCGAGTGCAGGTTGAGATGCTGAATTCAAGCAAAATCGCACAAACTCCCACATGGAAATGGATACAAGCTTGACACTAAAATGAATGTTAACGTAACATTCAGTTTCTTAGAGTGTGTGTAAAAGTATTTACTTTTACTTTCCTGATTATTATGAGCAGTTTTAGGTCTTTTACTTAAGTACTTTTTTATCATTGATATATATATATATATTGCCAAAGTCATTTTCTGTGAAGGTATTTTTACTTTTACTTAATCATTTTGTTCAAGTACTGTGTACACCTCTGTTTAAAGTGGACTTTCTCAGAATAATAAACAGTTGTGTTGAGAAGTTTTTTATCATCTTTGGTGCTTGTATTTAATTATGAGACTGAATCAAACAGACAGAGATGAAAATGTATATATGCATAAACAAAGAACGTATAGATTTCGAAGATTTATTAGAGACACCAGGTGACTTTATACTTCTAAATGATCACATCGACATGATTCTGTAACACCAATTTATCACTTAGTATACAAATTGGAAATAGTTTTAACTAYATCAAAATATTCCAGCAGTGTCTTTTACAAAATATAAAGTCTTTACATTTAAAGAGTTTCTGCATTTGAAACCATATTTTTTTCCTATTTTCAATAGGAACCCCTTTTCCTCCCAACCGTTTTCCCTCAGTGTGACATCTGCTAGTGTTGGCCCAGGCAGGACACGAAATTTAGAAGGAAACCGAATTACAAAAGGTGTTTAATTTGTCCTTGCACCGAGGCTTTCGTGCTGCCTGGAGATCCGATGAGTCTCTCATCATGTCTTATGTGTATAGTAGTGATAAAGTGAAACAAGTGATGGGGGGGATGAAAGGGCAGACAGCTGGAAGCTATTGCTATTTTAGTATCACGTTTCTCTGACACAAATTATGGAGGGAAAACAGACACATGAGGAGGCTGTTTGTCTTTCGCTCTGCCTCCAGATCCTGAACGTGCAGCATATTGCTTCAGCCCGTTGGGCCTTACATGTGAAAGTCACAGAAAAAAACTGAGACACGTAAAAGAAATAAAAAAATAGATTTGAGGAACAAGAATTTTTTTGCTAAATTATTATTTTTTTTATTATTTTTTAAACTTTTTTTTGTCACTTCAGTAGAAAACTGAACCAAATATTATTAGTTTATTTAGTTTATTTCTTCATCATCAATTATTAATTTCTTAAATGCAGACGTCGTTTTCGTTCTCTTTAATCATTTCTTTGCAAATGATTCGTTAGCTGCTTTTAAGGTACAGTACTATACAGCATTAAACTGCTTTTTCTTTTAGCATAACCAGGCAGAGTTGAGACAATCATGTGTGAGTGTTACTAATGATACCGATTATCTCTTTTCAGCTATTTGTACAAGAATGAAATCCAATCAATTGACAGACAAGCATTTAAGGGGCTTGTTTCTCTTGAGCAACTGTAAGTGACCGAATTCCCTTTTCACCTTTTCCCCTCTGCCCACAATGCTCCCCCTTGCTCTCCCCGTTTGTAAATGCCTGCATCACACCTTCTCCTGAAAGAAGCCCCCAAACAATAGCCACGATGACACGCTTAAGTTATGTAATCTACTTTTTCAAAGCATGTTCTTTACAGTATAAGCTTTAGACAGACCGTTGTGCTTCCATTGCTGCGTGCACTGTTCTTTTTTTTCTGTTGCCGCTATGCATGGTGTGTGTGCACCCGCCCCTGTGTGCTGTGCTGGCCCTCTTTGACCCCTCGGCATGAGTTGTGTGTTCAGGATGGCAGCCATGTGCTGCCCCTTTGTGAAGCTCTAAAAGCTTGATTTATTGCAGCGTTGTACTCAAGTCAGGGCCGCCGTGGAGCAAAGTTTGACCCCCATATGTCTTGTTGCTGTGGAGATCACACTTCTCCTATAATTTGCTGAACTTTTTTCCAATTTTGCTTTGTGTGTCTCTTGTCTGTGTGATTTAACATTAGACAGCCTCAAATCAKATATTAAAAACATATTTTGTAAGTTTGTAAGCTGTAACCAAGTTCTTACATTTACTTCCATTTTATCTTRTTGCAAACAATATGAACCCAGTAAGTTTCATATTTGTTTCTTGTAAGCTTTGTTTCAAAGGTTAATGTAATTGTATTTGCACATTTTTGAATTCGAACACATTAGAGCATGTGTCAAACTCAAGGCCCGCTGGCCAAATCTGGCCCTTGTAAACATTTCATCTGGCCCCAAAAGGTAATACTTT
>NW_013952404.1:2102734-2112973 GCF_001266775.1 Austrofundulus limnaeus | reverse complement strand
TTCTTATTCAAAGTCAAATATTTGGATTTTTAGTGAGAATTTTCTATTTTATTTTACCTGATTTGCTGAGATGTGATAAAATGTATCTCTAAAATATAACAAATGAAATAGTTGTTGATGGAGAATAATTAATAAGAAATGAATAATAAAGATGTGTTGTCCTAAATTTCCTCATTTTTTTCTTTATCGGTTATGTTCTAAATGTTCTAAATGCTACATCAAACATTTTAGAAAAGGTCATTTGTATTTCTGTAAGAATTATTTGTTATAATTCTTATATAATTTGTTTCTTCAATAAATACTGACTGAAATTGGCCCTTGAATTGGACCAAGCTTTGAATTTTGACCCCCTTGTGTAACTGAGCTGGACACTCCTTTATTAGAGGTACTGAACTGATAGAATGTCACTTGAACAACAACAAAAAAAATTATTTAAAAAAATAAAACGATGATCCAATACTTCTTCATACCCAAAATTAACAAGATGAACAGGACAGAATAACACCYAAAATGCTGAGTTATTTGACCTCCATCTTTTCAGTGTTGGCAGCATTTTCAAAGTGGTTAAACCTTCACGGTCTTTTAGAATGTGTTGCAAGCCTGGAATGCAGGAATGGGTCTATATGACTTATGGAAAGAAATGCTACTTAAACCTCTGGTATTGGACCAAGCAGATGTTTTAAATTTTACTACAGTAAGGAAGCATTTTACATCTGTGCGACAGTTTTAAATCACAGTGGAAATACTTGAACAGATTCCTAGAATCTTATTCTTTTTTTGATTTGAATAAAAAGAAGTCTGGAATTACTGGTTGATAATTTATCAACATGCATGTGGTTCATCAGTGACCACACATGGCTGAATGGTCCTCAAAGGTCATTGTGTAAAATTTAAGTGGACTTGATAAGGCTTTCTTTTTTCTTTAATTGGTTAAAAAAAACTGTTGTCTATTCAAAAGATAATTTTCAAATGTACAAAATTCTCAAAAWGAGAAAAATAAAAAGCAGTTCTGGGAGAATTTTGCTCCAAATAAAATCCTGAATCATTAAACAATCAAACTTTTAGTTATCTTGCAACCCATTTTGAACAAAAGTGATTTTTCTACACTTGAGTTCACTTATCCCAAACTAAATTCAGTAGAGAAGCACACACATCTCTCTGTAGAGCATCTCACAGTTAATCTCCTAAAACACCTTTTAACTTAAAAATTTACTGCTGAACTGCTTTAATCAACCAAACAATAATCATGCCAATTGTTAAACTGTTATGTTGTGAAAATGAAAGAAGTTTACAGAATGTTTGGCCTCAAAGTTACATTCCAACACACTAATCTTTATTGCATAGTGCTCCGAGTAAAGCCATATTGAAATAAAAATTACATGAAGACCTGTTTATCATTAGGCATTTGAAGGGCTTCCAGGAACTAGGAGTAAAATCTTCTAGCCTAACAGACGAATTTCTGGTCTCAATTACCGTTATTACGCATGGYAAAAAAACAGCTTTTCCTCATTAATAGCATCCCTATAGTCAAACATGGTGGTGGCAGCAATGGTCTGTGGGGTATACCTGTTTCAGGGAGAAGGTGGTCTCTGCTATCACTAAATGGGAGTTTATTGGTGTGTGGTAGGAGTTTGTCCAAGACATGATTGGTCCGTTAGACTTTTATGGGCGTAAATTGGTAAAAATATGATTGGTCCGATTGTCTATTTTGTGTGGGGATTGAAGAGGACACAACAATTTAGTTGAATGAACACCAGAGGGTCGTGTAGCTCAGTCGAAACAGCCAGAAAGCACCAATTTATTAAAATCTCGATAATAATTTTAGTCATAATTGGAGATAGGAATGTGCTAGCCACATGAAATTTAAACGCTGACCATGTCTCAGTCAAAACAGCCCTAATCCACCTGGAAAAAGAATATGAATATTATAGGGATGCACGAWATATGCATTCACATCGTATCGGCTGATATTGGTCATTGTTTTAGAATATCTGTATCGGTCCKATATGTAAAAATGGGCCGATATTAACATCCGATATTGATTTCCCACTTTTTAGTTTTGTGTTTCTGTTTTGGGAGGGGAGATGGTTGGTTGAGCGGCATCTGTTTGATCATGATAGTGATATTTACGCTGCATAGCCAGGAATAACTAAAGTAGAGAGTCATGTCAAAGGTCTGGTCATTTATTTACGATATTGAAAAAAAGACACGTGTTTGTGCGTATATGTTGATATCAGCTGAAATTTCCATATCGATGCATCCCTAGAATGTTAATATCAGTCCTAATTTGAGACAGGAAGGTGCTAGTCGCACCAAATTTGAAGTCAATAAATTATGTTTAATTGTGTTTCACAATTTTTTTTTATTTAAGACATTTTTCTGTTTTAAATTATAAGTAGGGTTACCATTACTTCATCTTTTAACTTGTCCCACAAGACAAGTCTGTCTGACCAATCATGGTTTAGCCAGACTCCACCCACCCAATAACCTCCACCTATTTTCCAAACTCCACTRATCACARTTAGGACAAACGCTGCCCACAGAGACGAGAAACTTCCCCTATATGCACTGCGTAGACCCCTACTTGGTTTCAGGAGTGAGAGTCAGATTAGMATGAAGATGGATGCTGGAATACATTCAGCAATTCCAATGGAAAACTTCCTAAATTGGTCGTCTGGGTCAGTTTTAAAAGTTTATTTCTTKTTTTGAAGAGTTGTACAAATTTGATACCAACTTAACGTGTTTGGTCTTTTCACYCTCGCACTCCTGCCAGATCAATGAACTCTACAAAGGCATTTCTCTAAGACATTACAAAATACAATCACAACAGTGAAGACAAAACTTCTAAAGATCCTCATGTGTAAAAGWCATTTATTTGAAGTAACAGCTGCTGCTCCTTAACCCATGCTGAAAATCCCATTTCTTCTGTTTGGCTTTTAGTTTTAGTAGGCTTTTTTGTGCAAGCTTGATTTAAATACTGTGTTTTTGACTGTGTTCTATTCAATTAAATTTCCTTTGCTCATACCTAATACAGATTTACTAATCTTTTTTTTTATTTTTAAAATTTTATGGTCAACTGAGGCTCTTTTTAAATGCGTTACAGAAATCTATAACTCTAATAAAATCTGTTTAAATTCCGAAATAAGATGTGTATTTCAGTCTACTTCTAATTTATTTACAGTCTGTGTCTTTTATTGCCATTTTAGAGAATTGTRTATAAACTTGAGGAAATAGCATAAATTTTAAAATGAATGTGGAGCATTTAGGGGAGTGGAGGCGCTCCATCAGCGCTGAACCTGATGTTTGCATTCCGTGAGATGGTTGTTTAACTTGATTTTCACCTGTACTAAAATGCATTTTAAAAGCAGCCTCTAGTCATAACATTTTAGAATGAACATGTGATGAATGCCTGCTGTGCAAATTCCTCTAATCTGTCCAGATCTGTGGAGCGTGAGGTCTTATTTCATCTGTGTTTTGTTATCTCAGTAATGGCAGTGATGAATGGGGAGAACGTCAGAGGTTTTAATGCCTCCCCATTAACGCAGTAACTGCTAGGACTGTGAGATTTTTTTTAATCAGTTTTCACTTTKTCTACATTTTTGCTCTACATTTACTCTTTTCAGGTACCTGCATTTCAACAACATTGAGTCTTTGGAACCAGAATCTTTCACTCATCTGCCAAAGTTGGAACGACTGTGAGTTCATTTTGTCTTTTTATATATATATATATTTTTTTTTACAGTCTAATTCTTTAATTCCTCACAGGTTTGAGTGTTTTGTTCTAGTCTGCTTCTTCTCTGTTTTTCTCTAATGAGATACAGTCTCTTATCGGATTCTTGTTTTGTTGTTTCATGAGTCAGTTCCTGCTCATTGTTTCCCCTACATGCAGCATGGAGAGAGTGTGTGTGTGATTGTGAAAACACCTGCGGTTGAAAACAGGGGRAAAGGGGAGGGAAAGCATTCCCAAGCGCATACATTATTGTTGTTGGGGAATATTTCCATGAACAGAGTYAAAGCTGAGAGCTGAAAAATCTGTAGATCGTATTTCTAAAGGGAAAGTTATTTGCAAAGTTAATATTTGGATGTCTTCCATGTTGTCCAGCTAGCATACTGTATATGGTCAAAATGATCTTGTTACTCATCTTGTTCTGAAAATAAATTAAATGTTTTTTTTTAATGCCGTGCATTCTTTTAAATATTGTGCAGCTTTGCTTCAAAATAACATTCTTTATTATTTCAAAACTATTAAGCATTCCTTTTGTGTTGTTTTGCTCAGGTTTTTGCACAACAACAGAATTACTCAGCTTGTTCCAGGAACTTTCTCTGACCTTCAGTCTATGAAGCGACTGTAAGTAAAAAGAAAAACGTTGAAATATGTGTTTGAGATTGTATGTCTTGTGTCAACTTCTGAAGTTAACCTACGAGCTGGTCAGTCTCAGTTGAAGCCTGCTTTATCAGTGATGTTACACTGTGAGAACTGTAGTGGATTTAAGGCTAGCTATTTAGTGTTTACTGAATTATTACCGATTTTGCTCTAAATTTGACTTTTAAAAGCACAGGATTGTATGTAAACACTTCTAGGCCTTAAAAGACAAAGCACGACCTTCAAATTATATTTAGAACAACTGGCTTTCTGAAAGAAATAGGCTTATTGTGGAAAAACCTCTCTAATCTGTGATGAACTGATGGAGCTGAAAGTTTGACCAGATACCAGAAGAAGAGGCCAACCTGGGAGACAGTTTCCCACAGCAGTATGGTCCTGGTGGGCCCCACTGTTTGCACTGAGCTGGGCTGGGTTGGACAGTGCCAGAGACATTGTAGCTCAGGAACTGTCAGACGGAAGTGTGCAAAACGAGGCTTTATACACAGAAAAGTGAATCAAGAGTAGCCTTCTCGTGAAGGGAGGACTGTGTGCATCYGGGATTCACTGAGATCCGATCATTCAGGACACATGAAAGTGATCTGAGCCACAAATGACTTTCTGTATACCATTGATCCTGACCTAATCCCTGACTCTGTTTGAAAAATCAAAGTTTCAAACTGGCTAGGAGCCTCCATCATGTGTTACAGTCATCCGAAGACACTTGTCACTCTCTAATCCTTCAGTGGACAAACTGTCTTCTGCTTCAGCACATTTTGCCATTTTTTTTGCACTGCAGTTCTTTCATTTTRTCTAAATTGCTTGGCCTCATTTCCATGTTGGTCTTTTTTTTTTAAATCAGTTCTCAGTTTTAAGCTTCTGTCTCGGCTCTTTTTATTTTTTTAGTTAATGACTACAAGAAAAATCCAGCTCAGCAGCACTTGTTTGGTGCATCTGGTTGATCATACACCTGACTGTACAATGACTAGGGTTTTTTTTTTTTTTTTTGCTGTATTTTCAGTTGCTCTTGTTTTGCGTCTRTGTGCGCAGGCGACTGGACTCGAACTCATTAAACTGTGACTGTGAGCTGCTGTGGCTGGCGGATCTGCTGAAGCAGTACGCCGAGTCAGGAAATGCCCAGGCTGCAGCCACCTGCGACCATCCCAGCCGCCTGCAGGGTCGATCGGTGGCCACACTTACTGCTCAGGAGCTCAACTGTGGTACGAAGAGAGAGAAAATGCTCATTTAATGTGAGGTGTCTTAAATAACAATTTTCATTTCAGCCGTTCATTGTCTTAGTATTACCTTCTGCACACCAGCTTTTGTGAMTATTAGGATATTAATGCATTTCATCATCCCTTTACAACATGCTGCTACATTGACACCATCATCTGGTATCCTAATTAACTCCAACTGGTTTTACATTTGTTTAACTTTTGAAACCAAATGGAACATATGCACATCTGGGAAGCCATGAAGTCATCCAGACAACCAGAGACAGGTTAAAGTTTTACAGGCGCTTTAGGCTGAATTTGATTCGGGGCCCCTCTTCATTGTTCGCCACCTGTTTCAGCTCCTCTTTTACTTCCCCTATTAATACCAACAACAACTACTATTAACTTTTATTAGTATAGGATCAGAACTTTTGATTTTATAAAAAGTCATTAGGAAAATTTGTAAGTTTTGCAATCTCAAGAAAATCACGCCAATGTACAAAATAAAATGTGTTCATATTTTTCAGCTATGCTAGTAAAAAGTAAGAACAAATTGCGCTGCGTACCTGTGTGTCTTGTTTCGGTCATGTGGCTTCAAAACTGGCTACAAGTCTTTTATCTTACCAAATCCAGTTTAATGTTGTGTTTTCTTCAACCTCCGCTGAGTCCTGCACATGAAGCCAGGCAGCTGAAACTCAACCACAGCTTAATCCAAGCAGCTAATTTGATGCCTGTAACATGTCCAATCCTGCCTAGAGTAACCCCCTTTCCCTCCATCAGTCTGCACAGAGGACACCAGGTGTAAAATGTCTCCTTTTAGATGCTGTGAAATCCATTCTACACCTCCAGCTGTCTGTCCTCTGCCCCCCTTCTTGCCCCCACTTAAGTCTCTGTAAGTAGTATAGATCTATGTAACATAACATGGGCTGCTTTCAAAACAGCCTTTCTCTCTGTACAAGTGGGGTCTGATTAGCCAAGCTTGTCTTCTCATAGGTGGGTTAGTTAGATTTTTTTAAGATGTGACTTTGTTGAAAGAAAACCTGATGGGACTCACTGTAAATGACTTTGGATTGTTTTACTGGACTGTTCTTTAAAAGCAGTGGTCAGAGACTGGTTTGGTTGAGGGGCGTCTGAAATGTATCTTAGTCAACATCCACAGAGACGGTGGGAGGTTTTGTCCTCCTTTGGGAAATGGGATCATTTCCTGTTTGTTGCATTTGCTTATTTTAGAATTGACACACTTACCCGCAAAAATAGGCAGTGCCTATTAAACTAGATGACCACTGAGTTTAGGAAACATGTTCTGTCTGAGTCCTCTACAATTTCACCCTACCAACATTCGTAAAAAAGTTAGACGGATTCAGAAGAAGGTTGATTGCAACAGCCTCTGTACTGACCCTGGTTCTTTAGAAAACACACTGTCTGGGTTCAAAGTGGAATTATTACATAAAGTAAGGTTCAACTGTATCTTGAGTTGCCATTTTCCAAAACTTATATTACATATGACTACTACAAGACTCAGTTAGGCAGTTAAATGTTAAAGATCACAGTGGGACAATTACAAAAATAAGGATGGTTCATTTTGAAGTGTTTCAGGAAAAAGCCTCACTCATCTAAAAATAATTTGAGACCACTAGGAGTGCACAAACATGAGTCCATCATGAAGTTTTTCTTTATCCATTGGTAAAACATCCATGCTCATTCTAACATTGATAATTATTTATTTATTATTGTCTAATCTTGTGCCTATAGAGGTGCCGAGGATCACCTCACAGCCCCAGGATGTTGATGTTACATCAGGAAACACTGTCTACTTCACCTGTAGGGCAGAGGGCAACCCAAAACCACAGATTATCTGGCTCAGGAACAAGTAAGACACCAAAGACTGGATGTAGTTCTTGTAAAAGAGAAAACTGAACATTAATCCTTGGGTGGGTGTATGTGCTATTCTTGCAGCAATGCTTTAAATATGCGCGATGACAGTCGTCTGAACCTGCTGGAAGATGGGACTCTGATGATTCAGGACACCAGAGAGACAGACCAGGGTGTGTACCAATGCATGGCCAAAAATGTGGCTGGAGAAGTCAAGACCACCGAGGTCACGCTGCGATATTTTGGAGCCCCATGTAAGTGGCYACTTTACACCTCCTTTTTTTCTTTCTTCTTTGTAGATTCGGATAAAAATATGGTRTTTGAATCTTGTGGGAAAATGTCATGACCATTTCACAGATGACACCAGGGTCATCGGCAGTTTCTGAAAGCAGATGTTGTGCATTTCCTGTCTGTGTGTAATGGTAAACCTCAGGTCCTTCGCTGTGTACATATTTCCAGATCCCACAGTAATAACACATTCCACAGTGTAAGCKTCACAGTTTTGGCTGAAATGTAAATTGGGGTTAGGATTAGGGGTTCTTCATTTGAAATCTGAGCACAATTTAAACACAAATAACAAAAAATGTATTACAATGAAGGAAAATAGATCTCTACACAAAACAACTCCATATTAAGCTTATATCATGGATACATTTTGGGTTTCTAAATTGTTAAAAGTTAAAAATGGTAAAAACATCTAATAAATAGTATTTTTGGACATTCTACCATCTACGTCACGGAATCCTACAATATCTTTTGACAAACAGGAAACCCTTGCACAAAGACTACGTGAATTTACCGTTCCATGTTCGTTTACTGACGCGGTGAAGTTATTCTTTCACTTCTTCCTCTTCACCGGCAGCGCGGCCTAGTTTTGTGATCCAACCCCAGAACACAGAGGTCCTTGTCGGGGAGAGCGTGACCCTGGAGTGCAGCGCCACCGGCCAGCCACAGCCGAGAGTCACCTGGACGAAGGCCGACCGCACCCCACTGCCAAGCGATGCTCGCATCAACATCACCCCCTCCGGAGGGCTTTACATCCAGAACGTRGTCCAGGCTGATGCAGGACAATATACGTGTTTTGCCTCCAACAATGTGGACACGATACATGCTACAGCTCACATCATYGTACAAGGTGGGTTTGGTTTTATTTAAGGATACATAAATTAAATCATTTAGGTTTGATATTATGTAATGGGTAAGAATTCGTAGAGGAAACCTTGTATTAACAAATAGGCTGTAAAGGCTGTTGTCCGTATTTTATAGTCGGTACCCACGCCTTCTTTTCCCTATCCAGCGTTCCCCCAGTTTACCACCACGCCACAGGACCAGTCAGTCCTGGAGGGTCACAGTGTGGATTTCCCCTGCGAGGCAAGCGGTAACCCAGAGCCCGTGATCGTCTGGACTCGAGGGGGTACTTCGCTTCCGTCCGACCGTCGCCACGTGATCACGTCCTCCGGTACGTTCCGCATCACTCGGGTGGCGGCGCACGACGAGGGTCTGTACGAGTGTCAGGCGGTCAACGGAGTGGGGAGCGTGAGAACTTCGGTGCAACTCCACATCGAGCAGAGAGGTGAGTGTGTGAACAGAGCTCTGGGTTTGATCGTGTTTCATGTTAATAAATTGACTCTTATGTTAAACCTTAAATTGAGCAAACAGAGTCCATGATGAGCTGCAGTGATGCAAATTAAAGAGTTGGTTCTTTCAGCACAACTTGAAAGCAACAAAGTTTTAATTTATGAGGCTGCTGTGTGTTTGTGTCGGGCGGCACCTTTCAGGACGCTGGGTTTGGTGCAGATCTTTTTATTAAAACTTAATTTGTAAGCTTTTAAAAATTTTACACTGTGCATCGCATTGGTCTTAGTTGCAGGGACAAAAAAAAACTAAAACAGAAACCATTACATTAGTCAAGAGATRCTTTAATGTTTTATTTGGTTCATTTTAAATTATTCATAATAATTGGTGCAGGATTCTCTGAAGCCATTGGTCACATACTGAGTTATACTACAATGTGTTCTATGTTTGCTGTTTTCTCCCCCCCCAATAAAAGTTTATGTGTAACAGGACTTTATTGCTCTGCATGGATGTGATTTCATTGAGTGTGTGTAGTTAAAATTACAGACTTGATGTCACACGGGAAAGCATGGCAGCCTGTAATCCTGAGATGACACCATGTTTTTCCATGTAGTAATGGCTGTTAACATGGCTTAAAGTACATGTTGGATAATGGCTCCTCACTGTTAAAAAAAAACGTTGGACCACAACCACGATGGCACTGTGCAGCAGCTGTGAAGCTCTGTGAACTTGGTACTAAATGAACTGGAGAGAAGAAAGTGAAACAAATGAGATGCATGTTTTAGGGTTCATGTGCACGTTTTGCATGCATGTGTCAGTTTCCCTGTAATTGAATCCAATAGCACATTTCTCACTGCAGAGATGTTTACTTTGCATTACAGTGAGTCATTTGTTTGAGTTAATTAGAGTCAGSTGGTTATGAAACTACTTGAGTTTGTGTCCTGAAATGTTTCTTTGAACATGGCTCATTGAAGCATGAACAGTGCAGCAGAACAGGTTAAAGAAATGCCTTATCCTGAATAATTAACTGATGCAGTGTGACACAAAGGCGTCAGCACWGGTGGGTGGCATTGTCTGTAATGATCATTACTGTGCAAAAATCCAAATACTGTATATACAGCGGGTAAAATAAGTATTCAACACGTCATCATTTTTCTCAGTAAATATATTACTAGAGGTGCTAATGACATGAAATTTTCACCAGATGTTGGTAACAAA
>NW_013952404.1:2083034-2101502 GCF_001266775.1 Austrofundulus limnaeus | reverse complement strand
TTTGTTACCAACATCTGGTGAAAATTTCATGTCATTAGCACCTCTAGTAATATATTTACTGAGAAAAATGGTGACGTGTTCAATACTTATTTTATCCGCTGTATTTATATATATCTTTTTTATTTTTTTTATGTTACATATCCCTTTCTTCCTTTATTTAGCAATCCCCCAGTTTACCACCACGCCACAGGACCAGTCAGTCCTGGAGGGTCACACGGTGGATTTCCCCTGCGAGGCAAGCGGTAACCCCGAGCCCGTCATCGTCTGGACTCGAGGAGGAAGTCCGCTGCCTTCGGAYCGTCGTCACGTGGTCTTGTCCTCTGGTACGCTCCGCATCACTCGGGTGGCGGCGCACGACGAGGGTCTGTACCAGTGTCAGGCAGTCAACACAGTGGGCACTGCGACAACTGCTGTACAGCTTAGCATTGAGCAGAGAGGTGAGGATGTTGATGAAAGAAGACCCCTAAATATATGTATATTTTAAAATAAATCTGTTTTAGTTGTTTAGTAATTGATTCATCTAAGCTAGCAGATGRGCAACTGGTGGACCGTGGGCCACATGTTTCTTCCCTCAGGCCCACCAATGGGCCCTGCCTCTTTTTCAAGTACTCAAAGCTGCTCTTATATTCTAAAAGCTGCTTTAAAAGTGTTTTTTTAAGTGAAGAAAAAAGAAAATCAAGAACATATACATATTTTTAGGGAGGTAAACAGTGAGGGAAACATTAAACCTGCATGTGTTTAGTCTACTTAAAGATACTGTCTGCCATAAAGGATTTTAATATAAGTCGTTGCACAAAGCTAAATATGAAGAGTTTATTGCAGTCACAAACACAAAAGACAGCGACTTTGTTTTATTACGTTTGGGGAAATGTAATGACCTTGCGGCACTATGATCCGGCCCTCTGGTCATGTCAACAAAATATCATGGCTCCTTTCAGCATTTAAGTTGCCCATCATTGWTCTAAGCAGTCATTTAGTTGAAAGTAGCACAGGTGCTTGTTGTTGAGTGGCTCTGTTTTCTTTATGCAAGATGTGGAAAATACGAATCTTGAGAGTTTCCAGTCTACTGTGATTAACTTCATAATGTGTTGTCCATGTTTAGTTCATTCAGGACTGGCGCAGAATCATTAACACGTGTGTGTATGTTTTAACTCATTCAGTAACGCCTGTTTTCACAAATGCTCCAAGGGACCTGACTGTGGAGGCTGGCCAGGATGTGCAGATTCCCTGCAGAGCTCAGGGCCAGCCAAGGCCAGTCCTTACCTGGAACAAGGTTAGAAACATTCATCCTGCTGTTTCCTGGAGCAGTTAATAGGCAACTACAGAAAAACCAAACTTAATGGATCAAAGCCGGTCTAAAATTCCAGGTCTTTTCCATCCGTCTCTTTTAGGATGGTGTACAGGTGACAGAAAGTGGGAAGTTCCACATCAGCCCTGACGGTTACCTGGAGGTGAAGGATGTTGGCACTGCCGATGGTGGACGCTATGAGTGTGTTGCTCGCAACCCTATCGGCTACCAGGTCGCTAGTATGGTGCTCACAGTCACGGGTATGAAACTTTCTTTTTCTGCTACTTTTAAAACAGATTTTATGATAGCTGTTTACAAACTGTAATGCTGAAAGTGGGATTTTTCTACAAAGTACATTCAGGATTGTGACAGACCTACATGAAACTGTACAGTGAAYGGATTGTAGAACAAACTTTATTAGCTATAACTCTTAGTAACTTTTGCTTTATCTGTCTCTCAGTAGTTATGGAGAGATTTTGGTCACCTACAACCTTCAGTTGTTTGAGGTTTCACATTTGTTCATTCACAGCTCGCTCAGGGTCCTGCCGCAGACTTTCAGTCACATTAAGGTCTGGACTTTGGGTCACTGCAACGTCTTGATTTTGTTCTTTTTCAGTGGTTCTGTTAAAGATTTGCTGCTGTTGCATGATCCAGTGAGCTTCAGATGTCAAACAGATGACCTCACATTGGATTCTRGAATATGTTTGTATACAGCAGAGCTTTATGTGTGATTCAGTAACTGCAATGTGCCCAAGTCCTGTGGCTGCARAACCCTAAATCATCACCACCATGCACAACAGTTGCAAAGGGCTGTTTTAGTTTTCTCAAAACATATAGCTGYGTGTTAAGAGTAAATGTCTATACTTTGGCCTTGTGTGTCTTATTTTTATAGATATTTTCACCTGGCATACCTTTCAAACTAACCATACTTGTTGAATGTTTTTTCCTCCTAATTATCCTGTCATGAACTTTAACATCAAACATACTAATTGAAACCTGTAGAGTCTTAAGATGGACTTCAAAGTGAACCTGCTGGGAGATTCACTCTTTGCAAAACTGGCAGCTGCCTTGAATCTTTTCTGCTTGTAAATAATTTCAGAAGGCAGAATAATGGACTCAAAATAGTTTGGATATGGTCCTAAGACCCCTTCCAGATTGATGAGCATTTTATGTGTGTTTTTCTGAAAATTTTGTTGATCGTTGTTGATGATCTTTGACTGAGTCACAGTAATTTAGTCACACTCTGCTGCAGACCTGTCCGATTCCAATCAGCTTTTTCCTTGTGTGTGTGTTGGTGTTTCCCGCTGAGATGTGCGAGTTTGAACTGCAAGCGCTCTGCTGGCGAACCATAAACTGARACAAAGTGCTCAGTTTTTCTTGGACTCTCGGTCTTCACGTCACAGTCTCACTGTTTTCAGTGGCACAGAGACAGGAAGGCCTGTGCCAGAAATGTGTTCACTCCAGCATCGTAAAGAAGCCAAGATGCTGAAGTTCTAAAGCTAATTGCTTTAGAAAATGCTGTTAATCCTCTAAACATAAACTTCCGTAAATGAATTTAGAAAATAGTGTCCCACAAAGACTGTCTTGTGATGGTTAACAATTGAAAGGATCCRTTTTGCTTCTGGACGTTTTTACATAAATATTTGTGCTATTTCAGCAATTTATATATCACAATATTGAGCTCCTTCAGGACTCTCTGGCTATGACATTTGGTATTTCAGCAATTTACTTTTTGAGAGATTTGGCTTTTTCTTCCATTTTTTTTCTCATTAAACGAATGGAGCTGACTTTAACATCATTAAAACCCTTCAGAATGTTTATAAATCTTTATTGTACTTTTCACCTTTTATTCTGGTTCTGCTTTTTTGACTTATTTGTGCTAATATCAGTCTCCTTTAGCTTCTTTTTTGATGATTTTTACCCTGTTTTTGGCTTTTTCAGCTATCATTCTTCAACTGTTTATGCTTAATATTTTTAGCTTTTTTAGCAAATTTATTTTGTTATGCTTCTTTCAGCTGCTTTCTAGTAACTCCAGCTGTCTTCTGGCTTTTTTAGCTACTTTTTAGTTATTTTCAGCTAATTTTAGCTTAAGCTAAATTCACCTTTTTCTGATAATTTTAGTTTCTTCTGCTGCTTAATTCAGCAAAAAAAATTCAGCTTTTGTTCTCTAGTTTCTGCTTTTTTAACTACCTTTTCAGCTTTTTCTGTTGATTTAATCTGTTTTTGCTTTGGTTTTGTAACCCTTTTTTAAATTTCTGCTAATTAAAAAAATTATATTCTTTTCTTACCATCTGCTAATTCTATTATTTTTATCCTCTATTGCTAATTTATCTACTTTTACTTGACTTAAGCAACTTTCAGCAAAACTCTTCAAGCATTCCCGCTTCATTTTCACAAAAAATGCAAATTGTCTTATTATGCCTCCGCCCAYTGGATCATAGGCATACTCTGGCTGCCAGTGTGTTAGTGCGGTGTACCTCCGTCATGGGTGGTCTTGTGTGCATGATATCTCCTTGATGAAATTAAATATTTACTTAAAAATAAGCATAGTAACTCCATTAGGGTAGAACTCAAGGTAAAGTTTATTTATGATGATAGGTAATATAAAACTGTTATTTTATTCAAAGGCAGACATGTCTACGTCAGGCAGAGGCATACCAGTCGATGCTTTGGTGATGAGTTTCACCTTGTTTTTTGCTTGTTTTTTTAATTTTTATTTTGTCTTTAATCTCTTTCCATCAGTGCCTGCAATCAGCCGGGAGGGCGACACCTTCGTGAGCACATCCATAGAGCAGGCCATACGTAGCGTGGACAGTGCTATCGAGTCCACAAGGAGACGTCTTTTCGATGGGTAGGACATGAGGAAGTCTCACAATAAACCCATAACCACACGAACTCTGAAGTTGTCTTAGAAAATGAGCAGATAATTAAAATCGCTTGTGCGTTTTACTTGCTAGATGCTCTGGAGAATTTCCCCTGTATCTGATCATTCACTCTTGCATCCATCTGCATTCCAGACTCATTACCACAGCTGGCTGAACAAACTGCAGGAAGATATTTGCTTTCTTACACGCAGCTCCTCAAACTCACAAGCTGCCTTGCTTTTGTGAAAACGCAGTCACTAAAGTGGTTGAATCTGGAAGCAAATCATTTTTGAGTTTAATGTAATTTAAAAAAGAATATTGCTCAAGCAGATTTTTGTTGTTTTGGCGGGAAAACCAACAAGATGCTGCAGCCTGGCTTGGATCTCTTCTTCTGGAAGTTTACTACAAAAATTAAAAGTAATGTTTGTTTTTAGTAAACAACATTTTTGAAAGCTTTATATTTATTGTTAAACAGCTGATTTAAATGTCTTGAATAAACAAGTCAGGCTGTAGCACCAGCGCTAATTCTGGTGCCAGTAACTGAAAAACCGCAATAGTTAAAAAAAAAAATCTTTGGACAAAATTATTCCAAAACAAATTTCTGTGTTGGGTTGCGCTGAAGACATGAAAAACGTGTACAGATTGGATTCATTTTTATTAAGAAAAACAACACACAAAAAAAACCATCTATCTGGGTCGACGTGGTCATTAGTCATTTGTCCCACCTCATGTCAGCATTTGACATCTTGTACATTTCCAGACACAAAGTACACCAACTAAACAGAAAAGCACGTCCCATTCTGTGATTGCGATTTAAACAGATTTGGAAATCCCCTCATTGCCACAGCGACCATCACTCTGGGTTTGTGAGCAAATGTRTTCTCTTCACGTGTGTTTGTTGTGTGCGCCTGGGTGGGCAGAGTGTAGGTGAGTGCGTGCCARGAGAAGTACAGCTGCTCGCCACATCACTCAGTCGGGTGGAAATTTGTCGAAGTTGAGCTGAAATCAAACAAAAACCAGACATCATCACCTGTAAACATGAAAGTGTGTTACAGTGACAGAAAATACGAGAAAACTGGGGTCATTCGAAGACAAAGGGGAATGCTGAGCAGACTTTTTGTCAGAAAGAGAGAACATGGAGGATGTTTGCTGAAGATCACAGCTCGTTGTTTCTGGACCAGGCTGCAACTGCTGCCAAGTTTTTGTTTTTATTTTACAGAAGCCACAAAACCTTTTCCCCAAATGCACCCTTCATTTGCCCTTCGCAGTGGGTTTTGTGGCTTGATTTGTGGTTAGTTCTGAATTCATCTAAAACTCTCCTGACTTGACCAAGTTTAACAGTAAAATATCAAAGTATCGCTACACTTTGTGTTCTAGTGGTAAGTTCACTTACACAAGTTTATAGCATGGGACAGCTGTTTTTGTTAAGCTGTGGCTCAGTTTTCAACTTTTCAACTGGATGCAGGTTTAAATAAATAAAGCAGCTGATTGGTCTGTATGAATTAGTGGAAGCACAGCTCAGAGGCACGCACACAAATACACCGAGTCATGTGTTTGTGCTAGTTTTTGGATTCTTYGAGCCGCAGCGGAGAGTTTTCCTGAGACGTGTCAGAGTTGTTTTAAAAGTTTATCGTGTCTTTCTTGTCTTCGTCCCCCCCACCCCCCCACCATACTTGTCGTCCCTCATCCCTCCAGTCAGCCTCGTAATCCAGGAGAGCTGCTCGCTCTTTTCCGATACCCACGGGATCCCTACACAGTCGGGCAGGCACGTGCTGGTGAGATCTTCGAGCAGACTCTCCTGCTCATCCAGAACCACGTCAACCAGGGTCTTATGGTCGACACCAATGGCACCGGTGAGGCTAATCCTAAGCTTTAGCACTTTTGTTCAAAAGTCCAAGCAGGCTGTTGATTATTCTTGTTGTGGCTTTTTCTGTGTTTTAAATGTTTTTATTATTATAATCACTGTTATACAAAACACACAAAAAACTAATACAAAACCCAACACAGCAGTAATGTGTGTAAAGTGAGATGTGTGGCACCTGGTGTACAGGAATTCTCGCCTTCGTTGAGCTTAGCCTGTTAGCTTTAGCATTAGCCCCGACATTATCTCATATGTTTTAGCTCAGCGCTACATATTCTCCTCTCCTCACTGAGGTCCTCCATCCACATGACAGAGAGGGGAACACAAAAATGACTCAGCCTGCAACTGAAAATATGGATGGAGGACCTCGGTTTAGCTTGCTTGTCGCGCTAGCGCTGAGCTAATACATATAAGGCAATATAGCATCAGCGCTAACACTAAAGCTAACAGGCTAAGCTGAGGTTCTTCTTCCATGAAGCAGCTCTGTTGTCCTCCATCCATATTTTCAGTTACAGGCTGAGTCGTTTACCTTCTCCTCTCTGTCAACGCTCTCTGGTTTCATTTAAAAGAGCCAATTGTCAGATATTGTCCAAGATTAACCTTCAGGGTGGATATAGCTCACTAGCAGCCTCGCACCGAGGACCTATCTACGTCATCATTTACCCAGAATGCTTTGTGTGTAAATGAAATGGTCCTGTCCGTGTTAAAATATATTTTTAAAAATTTACAAAACTGAACAGCCTACAGTATTTTTACAGTCTTTATTTTACAGTTAAAATATGTGTTTATGAAATTAAAGTCTAATGTTACAACTAATCAGGGATCCCTTTAAGAACCTTTTTACGCTTCTGTCCCACCCATTTCAGCACGGGGCTGGGTGTGTGTACTCTGTGATGAGGAAGCTCAGCTTGGAGACACAACATAGAGGAGGAGCTGGTCCAAAAAAGGCCCAACCGGTTGTTATTGCTCCCCTGCCTGGTTGCCTCAGGACACTGCAGGATTTCTCAAACATGCATGAATGAGTCAAAGCAAGACTCTGGGCATGTTTTTTTATGAGAGGGTAACATTATAAAATTATTTAAAGCTCAAAAAAGTAAAATTTACATGATATTGCCTCTTTAAATAAGTCGTGAGGTGCTGCAGGCGTGCATAGTAGCATGCGTCTGTGTTCAGCAAGTTTTCTGAACATGAGAAATGCTCCCTCGTGTTCAGCCAAACATTCTGAAAAGGGGCACAGTTCCACACATTATGGCAGAGTTTAACATACTTTGGTCAATAAACTGATTCCCTTTCTCAGTCTCCTCTCATTCCTTCCCCATGCAGGGTCAAGGGTTGGTCCAATTAAATTGAATAGTTAACATATAAAACTGTCTTTTTTAGAATGTGCTGCAGCAAGCTGACAACACTGACAAACCAGTGTGAGCTCATTGTATCAGAAATATGGACGGTTTCACTCACTGTCAGTAGTAAAGCCACTGTGGGCGTGCTTATGCATGCAATACAACAGACTAGTACTAGGGACTCGCTCTAAAGGTTTATCATTCCATAAGTATCAGATTTGAAGTCGTTTTTCCCCTACAAGGCCTTAAGTGTCACTAACTGGATTATTCTTTTCAAAGATCTATTGTTTGTTTTGATTGGCCTGAAAGAAACATATTTTTGTCCAATCAATTTTATCAGTGAGAGTATCGACATTCCCATATATAGGCACGTCTGGCTCCAAAACATAGCAAGATGACGACAACCAAATTCCAAAGTTAAGGTCTCCAAACAGCAGGAAACAAGCTAATAAGTGATGTGTCACACGATTCTGCTTTCTCCAAATATGTGACCCATCACATCGAAATAARGATTAAGTCCAWAAATGGAATGTAGAGAAACAGGCAGATSTAGGGTTTTGATTTAAACGTGTGCACAAATTGCATTTTGTCAAAATATTATGAATTAATGCCTTGTCAATGTATCATTCGAATGAACTGACTGAAATATAATCCTAAAAAAAATTTTGAAGCTTTTTTTAGCAACAAAAAAAGACTGATTTTGAGGAAAAAGGCTTTGAATTTTTCCCTGTGAGCAATGTTTTTGTTTCTTTCCAACTAGGGAAATCTTAATATACAAATACTATTTGAGGTTTCCTACAAATTATCTCCCAATTTTCATTAATGAACTTTTTCACATCCACACCTATTTATTGTGCATGTACATTTCTAATTTACTGAGTTTRTGTTACCTTTTTACAGCTTTTCGCTACAATGACCTGGTATCCCCCCGTTTCCTGGATATGATTGCTAATCTGTCTGGTTGCACAGCTCATCGCCGCATCAATAACTGCTCTGACATTTGCTTCCACCAAAAGTACCGCAGTCACGATGGCACCTGCAACAACTTGCAGCACCCTATGTGGGGGGCCTCACTCACGGCCTTTGAGCGCCTCCTGAAACCAGTCTAYGATAACGGCTTCAATCTGCCGAGAGGAACCACCGACAGGGTGCATAATGGGTACAGGTTGCCACTGCCGAGGCTTGTGTCCACCACACTGATTGGAACAGAAACCATCACTCCTGATGACCGATACACTCACATTCTGATGCAGTGGGGTCAGTTCCTGGACCATGATTTGGACTCAACGGTGGTTTCCCTAAGCCAGTCACGGTTTTCCGATGGTCAGCTGTGTGTTCAGGTGTGCACAAACGACCCACCGTGCTTCCCAATCCAGTTCCCCCCCAATGACCAACGGCAGCTGCGAAGCGGGGCTCGCTGCATGTTCTTTGTGCGATCGAGCCCCGTGTGTGGCAGTGGGATGACGTCCCTGCTCATGAACAGCGTTTATCCAAGAGAGCAAAGCAACCAAATCACCTCTTACATCGACGCTTCCAATRTATACGGCAGCTCACAACATGAATCCGAGCAAGTCCGTGATATGGCAAGTCACAGGGGGCTGCTCCGTCAAGGTATCATACAACGAACAGGGAAGCCACTTTTGCCATTTGCCACAGGACCTCCCACTGAGTGTATGAGGGATGAAAATGAGAGTCCAATTCCATGTTTCTTAGCGGGAGATCACCGTGCCAACGAGCAGCTTGGCTTGACTGCGATGCACACTGTGTGGTTCAGAGAACACAATCGCATAGCTACAGAGTTACTGAGACTGAATCCCCACTGGGATGGGGACACAATCTACCATGAGACCAGGAAGATAGTKGGGGCCCAGATGCAGCACATCACCTACAGTCACTGGTTACCAAAGGTAACAGCTCTCACCATAAGTGCAGCCTTTGTGTGATTATTAGAAAAAAATATTTGATGTATGATTTAAATGAATATAGTCAAACAATATTGTTTTTTTCTTAGATTCTTGGTGATGCAGGCCTGAAGATGCTGGGACCATATACCGGTTATAACCCCAACATTAATGCTGGCATCTTTAATGCGTTTGCCACAGCTGCTTTCCGCTTCGGACACACCCTCATCAATCCAGTGCTCTACAGGCTAAATGAGAACTTTGAACCGATCTCTCAGGGACACCTTTCTCTGCACCGGGCCTTCTTCTCTCCGTTCCGCATTGTAAATGAGGGTGGCATCGATCCGCTCCTTCGTGGSCTCTTTGGCGTCGCCGGCAAAATGCGTGTTTCCACGCAGCTGTTGAACACAGAGCTGACAGAGAAGTTGTTCTCCATGGCCCATGCTGTGGCTTTGGATCTGGCTGCCATGAACGTTCAGAGAGGCAGGGACCATGGCATACCATCGTACAATGACTATAGGACCTTCTGTAACCTGACTACAGCTCAAACATTTGATGACTTGAGGAACGAGATCAAGAATCCGGATGTTAGAGAAAAACTACGAAGGTATGAACTGAATTAGCAGCAATGTTTAAGACATGAAGCTATAAATCCTGCAGGGTATGGTAAACTAGGAGTTTTTTAACCAACATTGTACCAGGCCGGGTCTTTTTAGTGCACTACTTTTGTTTGGAAAACAGTCATTCTGTTGCAAACCAACACTACGTACTTACCCACAATGGCAGTATAGTACATTGGAAATTACTTTACAGATATTAACTAACTTCAGTTTTAAATTAAGTGTTTTTCTTACATGGCAGGCTGTATGGTACTCCTCTGAATATTGACCTGTTCCCAGCCTTGATGTCCGAAGACTTGGTTCCCGGTAGTAGATTGGGTCCTACCCTCATGTGTCTGCTCACACTACAATTTAAACGTGTGCGGGATGGTGACAGGTACATCAAATCAAGCACATTTCAGTTCACACTTCACAAACTCACATCTGTTTGCATGAATTAAATGCCTCCATTCAACCTAAACAATCTACACCTCAGAAACCTCTTGCTTCCTGTTCCTCTTTTCCTCTTATCTGTGATTTATCTTTAGAAACCATGCAAAATTACAGCTGTAATGCAAAAACAAGAGACCAAAAAAGGGCTAATTTACACAATTTTCTTGTCCTCTTCTATTACCTGTTCCTGTTTTTGTTCAGGTTCTGGTACGAAAGCCCAGGCGTGTTCACTCCCGCCCAGCTGACTCAGCTGAAGCAGGCGTCTCTGGCTCGAATTCTCTGCGACAACGGAGACAACATCACCCGCGTTCAAAAAGACGTGTTCACGGTGGCCGAGCTGCCGCACGGCTACGACAGCTGCGAAAATATCCCTCATATTGACCTGCGCATGTGGCAGGACTGCTGCGAGGGTAAGACGAGCAACAGTCTTCACAATACTTTCAGTTTTAGTGCAGTAACATTTGCGTTAAAGTCGAAAGCACTTAAATTCTTTATTCATTCTAACTCATCTTATTTGCAAGTCCTATTGGGTTTTATTTAACACCAAGGGTTTTAACACAGAGCTTAAATTGTAACATGGCATGAACCTGCACAATGCTACARGGTTCCCATGGGTCCTTGAAATCCTTGAAAGTTTGTGAATTTGAAAAAATTATTTCAAGGCCCTAGAAAGTTTGTGAAAACAGCCAAAAAATTACACTTGTCGACTCAACTTCTATGTTGTTCAGTCTTTCATTGAATTTACATAATATTAAACCTGTTTTATTGGTAACATTCTGCGGTAGCAGTAGGTAACTGCCGTTGTGCGTGGTTCTTTAATTTGAGGGAATTGGTACTGGAAAGTCCTTGAAAGGTCCTTGAATTTGATGTTGACCAAGATGTGGGAACCATGATGTTAGTCAGATTGCTTTTATAACATCACAAGCTTGGTTCTTCCACTCAGCATCCGATTGCATTTTACCCATGATTTTGAGCAGTAATATATTGTTTTGCTTATGCTACCAGACTGCAGAACCAAGGGTCAGTTCAACGCCCTGTCGTACCACTTCAGGGGACGGAGATCAGCTGAGTACAGCTACAAAGAGGAGAAACCTGCCAACAGTGTCGAAGACAAAAGGTAGATAACAAACAACCATCGGTGTTTTTTAAAAAATCCATCCCATTCTTGATGATTCATTTGTATCTTTTCACTTTTCGCTAAAAAAAAAGTTCCTTAAAGGTAAGAATGAACTCATTAATTACTGTTAAACGCAGATGACGGTTATATAATTGTAGTATTTTAATACATGTGCATTTGTTTTTTTCCAGTTTACTGAAAGAAGCCCAAGAAACTCTTGTAAATATTTCTGCAGCCTCTAAAGCGACCAGCGAGCCTCTGATCAGTGATTTCCAGGACTTTGTATTGGACATGCAGAAGACCATCAAAAGTTTACGGAAACAGGTGTGCTYGTGCGCCCACAGACACTAAATTGTGTTTTTAATTGTGAAATGATTGTATTTCGTTGCGTTTTCTTTTGTAGATTAAAAGACTGGAAGCTCGCCTGCACAACACCGACTGCACTGATGGTGAGGGGCGTGAGCGAACAGATGGAGAACGGTGGAGAAAGGACTCCTGCTCCACGTGTGAATGCAGAGTATGTTTTTGACTACACAAACACTCACTCACCCCTCATCGTGTTGAAGGATCCTGGTATTTCTCACTTATGATGCGATGTCCATCATGTCTATGTGAGGAGTTTGCCTGTTTTAAAATGCTTCCCTTTATTTCCTCTCGCTCTCTTTGAAGACGTTCATTTCTTGGCTTGAACTTTTCCCYGGCCCTGGTGTTCGTGCACCTGACAGCTCTGGCTTTATTCTTTATCTGATGCCAACTTCTGGCAGAGGTGATGACACCCTCATGCCAAAGTCTACTGCCTCTGACGTCTTCATGCCTGTTTTTCACTCCTGCAGTAATTTGTCTTATTTACAGCTCAGTTTGTTTTTCTTCACACATTTAAAAAGGGACATATGAAAAAAAATCCACTTTTTAGCCRTTAAATGCATTTTGTTGTGTCTTTGCAGTCTCTAGGAGTGCATCAAATTTAAATTTTGTCACTCTTGTTGCTGCAAAGATATCTTAATATTCTTTTTGGGCAATGTTTTTCAACATGTTCAGTTTTCTCTAATTTTTTTAATGCCGTTTTATGAACTATTACATCACAGAATTTCAGAGGTCTATATAGTACTTAAAAAAATCACTAAGTAAAAGTAAAATTACTTGAACAGAAAATGACTTCGGTAAAAATAAATTTCACTGATGAGAAAACTACTCAAGTAAAAGTCAGAAAACTGTTCACAAAAATTGTGAAAGTAAAAGTACTTTTACACTCTCTAATAAATAAACAGTTGAATTTACTGAACTAAACTGGTTCCTCTAAGTCAGTTTGAGTAAACTGAGCAATGTATGTATCAACTAGGCTTAGTGGAGCCAGTTGACATGACTTTGTTGAATAAATTCAACACTTCATTTTTTAGAGTGGATAAACACCTTTCATGATGAGTTTGAACATATATTTAATTTTGTAATGATTAACTAGGTGTTACATTTTAAAGTTAAGAAGTAAAACTATTATTTTTAGGTTTAAAATGTAATGAAATATAAGTAAAAGTGGCTATTTTAAAAAATAACTGATAAAATTACAAATCCTCAAAAGAACTGCTTAAGTACTGTAACAAAGTAAATGTACCTAGTTACTATAAACCTGCAGATTTTACAACAGAACTGCCAAATAAGGTCTGGACTTACCAACTCCAGTTTCCTTGTCTTCATTCATCTCTCGCTCTGGGTCAGACTTGAAGCCAAAGTGTCTCGTTTCGATTTAAAGAGACAGCCTCAAAACGAGTTGATCCGAGGAACACTACAGAAAAGGGGTGAAAGAGGGGCTTGTGGGCTTACAATAAAGAGGAATTCAGACCAAAGCATTGCAGTTCCACTTTACATTGGCCCCAGCTGAATGATTTAAATGTGAAAAAGGATTTAAAAGCACAATATCTCCTTTAAAATCACCTTTAATTCTGTGTTTCTATCTATTCCGTGTTGTTGAAGTGTCCAGTTTGGCAGGTTTTACCTGAGGGRCTGTAAACTTATGATTTACTGTTCCTCTCTGCTTCCTCCTCAGGATGCCCAGGTGACCTGCTTTGTGGAATCTTGTCCAACAGTTGAGTGCAAACAACCCGTCAAGCTAAAAGGCGCCTGCTGCCCGGTGTGTTTCCATCAAGAAGATGTTAGTGAAAGACAAAAAGTCAACACCCACCAGGGATAACCTCCAGGATTACCTTCACCCCCCCACCCACCTTGATAAACTGAAGTCTTCAAGTCACATAAAAATCTGACTCATTGAGAGGAGAGACGAGACTGATCCACAGCCACAGTTAACCTCGACAGACCCAACAACCTCTTTGTTTAATTCTTGGGGGGTCTTTTTTTGGGGGGTTTATTTTTTTTTTTTTTAGTTTTAATTCAGGGGCAAGTTGGTGTCTTAAAATGTCTGTTTGTTGCAGAAGTCCATGGCTTGGTTTGTAATCCTCCAACAACAAACCAACCAACACTCCCAAGGATTAAACAGGTCGGACAAAACTTCTTCTTGCTCATTCAGACTTATGAAGCGTAATAATGGAGAGAAAAAAAACAGAACCAGATGTCGTTGACAAGCGGGAAGGGAAAGGTAATGGGAAGTACAGCATCCTTTTTGATGGCTCACRCATTTTTCTCAGGTTAGAGATGCCGAAAACTGGTGCTATTTTCCATTTCGTCTGATTTAAACACTAAAATACAAGCCTTAAAAGTATTACCCTTTGTATGCAGAGCAACTGCAGTATATACGCTCAGTATTTCTTCTAACAAAACATCAGAACGGAGAGGATTGTTTTATTCAGAGACTTTTCATTTGTAGAGTTATTTTATCTTTTAATCCATGGTGTTTTATATAATGTAATTTTTTTACCTTTTTGTATAAAAATGCTTACTTGTGAAGAAAATGTGAAACCCTACAACAGCAAAAAAAAAAAACGGTTTGTGATGCAAAGAAGCATGTCTACTGATTTCTGCTTTTCTATCCGTGGATAACGCCGGCCTGTCCTGAGCTTGATGAGTTGAAATCATTTTCTGTTACGGAACTATTAATCCACTCACAACAACGCCCTCTTGTACCGTCACTGTGCTTYCAGGATCAGGAAAGTCATTATTTAGCGTAGCATTTGAACTTTATCCCAGTGTTTCCAGCCTCAAAAGTCAAACAATACTGTTTTACAACTTTGAAAATGTTGGAAATGGTAAACTTTGAATGTTGTATTTGTTTGGGCACAGCTTKTTAGTGCCGCTAACTTTACCGCAGCAGTGTTCTCCGTTTGACGCTCTCTCTGTTGTTTCACTTTTCGATGGTTTTGACCCACCGCTGCAGTACTGGGAAGAATCTTTGCTCTTGGGGCCCTGCAGCTCTCGAGCTCCAGTTTACACAAGGACACGCTTGCATGCGTTCTGCAACYCCTCCTTTTCTTCAGCTTTCCTCCTCTTTTCTTCCTGTAAGGAGAGACTTCGGCGTTGGGATTGCTGACCCTGTTCTTGTTTTTTTGCCATGTTGAAGATTTGAGTCTGAGCTGATGTCATTTAGTGGAACGCAGGCTTCTCCAGCCCTCTGACCCTCATTCCACTGTAATAGAAGCCATATGAGACGGGGAGTTGGGGGGATAACAAGGGTGGGGGTGGGGGGTGTGATTGGGACAGAGGTAAAGCAAGTCTTCACCAGAACTTTTATATGTACTGTACATAGACAAATACCACTCATTCGTGCACTGGCTTGTTTAATTTGGCATTTTTTTTCATTTTCCTGTTTCGCTTTTCTTCCTAATCATGTCGTCGCGCTCGAGTTTCTTTTCATTTCTTGTTTTTGTAGCGAGCATCTGTTCCTGAACAGAAATAAAGTCGGTCCGCAATTTTCCGCTCAAGATATCAGATGGATTACGAGGGGCTGTAGCCACTCTGGTGTCATGTCACGTGTTCAGATATACTTGCACAGTTTTGTGTGTTTACAGTTGTGTACTTCCCACCCAACACCCCCGCCCCCCTACTCAGCAACAGGCTAAACACATTTTGTGGCAAGTGTTCCAAGATCTGGGTGCCAAAGCACAACATCAATCATTGATTTATTAAAGTTCCATGTGTTAATGGAATGCACTGCTCTGCGAGACTGAACCTGCTTTACCCGTGCTGTCCCTGAAACAGTGGTCAATCAGGATATACTAGTACCCATCGGGAGTTATATTGTACTTTTGCCAAAGAACGGTTTGCACTCTAATGTATGCCTTTCAACATGGATATTAAAAAAAAAGCCACATTTGAATTACARTCATACACGTTGGTTCTTGTTCTTTTTTTTATTGCTGTGCTTTGTGCTTTCGAACTGAAAAGCCGATGAGATCATGACTTTGAAGATGAGATCTAAAAAAAAAAGAATCTCATGAAATAAATTTCATTTTAACAATAAGAGCCGTTTAATTTCTCACTCTAGCTTTCCTGCCTTCCAGTCATGTTTGGAAGCTTTGGTTTTGGCAAAGCGACAGTTTCCCAGATGTTCAATCCACCTCCTTAGTCCAGACTGAGGTATGTCTGTAATTTTTGGACAGATTTCAGAAAAGTTCATTCGTGCTCCCATGAGGATAAATTCGTCTCACTTTGGACAGGTCTGTGTTTTATTCACTGAGTCATAATCAGGTCAAGGTCTTCTCTTATCCCTTGAAATTTTGTCTAAGAAACCAAAAGTTGGATCTAATCGTTCAATAAATTACATTAAAGCTTCATCAGGGGCGGAAACTAATAAGCATTTGATTCTTTTTGTGACTTTTTTTTTTTTGTCTTGGTTCAGCTCACAATCAAATCTAACTTTCATTTTTTCTACTTATTTGATTTTCTGCTAATTTTAAAACAAACAACATTGTTGAGGAGAAATTTGCACAAATTTGGATAATAGTGGTCATTGGTGAATCTTTACTCCTTTGAGACCTTGAAGTTACATAAGGACTTTTTTTGCCACACCCTTGTCTGCATATCTCCTCACTGCTTTATTTTTTGTTTGTTTGTTTGTTTTTGTTTGCTTGCTTGTTATGGAAGAGGATTAGGGCCACTAAAAAAATTAAAAAAGGAATTCTGACTTTAATCTCAGAATCCTGACTTTTTTCTCAGAATTATGAGATTAAAGTCAAAGTTTTTTCAGTGGCCCTAATCCTCTTCCGTAGTTTTTTATGCACTGAGCTCCTCTTCAGAGACAGTGTTGACTATGATGGATGAGTGGATCGAGCAATCAGATGGAAAACAAGACCAGGAAATGAGATTAACAGGGGAAGCACAGATCTTCTGGACCAGCAGGGAAATACATCATCCTCACAACGTGGGCCTTACCTTTGCATCTGAGCATGAATGCCCCCCGAAACCAATAAGGCAATAGATTGYGTCTTCATGCATTGACATTGACAGCGTTATGTTGTTGTTGTTTTAACTGTCCTCTGATACAGAAAGAAAACTTTTTTTATGTTGGTAGAAATGTGCTAACAAACCAACAACAAGCTTGCTAAATCTGACAAAATCTTCTGTGCTTAGAGACCTGAAACTCCCATCAGTGTGTTTCAAATCTTGAAACGAGTACTGACCAAAAAATAAAAAATAAAAACGTGTGTTTCTAGTTTGTAAATCACACAAACCAGCAGCTGCACAACCTTGGCTACCCAGCAAGCTCTTTCTCTTCCCACTCATCCCATACTGGAATTTCATTTATTCAATTTGGCTCTCAGCATTGCACCTCTCTCTGGCCAAGCTGGGGATTCTTTCCCCCCCTCGCTAATGGAACCGTCATTCTCATTTCCAGTGTGAGGCGGATGAAAGAGAAAGAAGTGGCGTCCCATTGGGAGGAAATAGGTTTCACATCCCAGGATTCAAAGAACTGCAGCAATGAGCTGTGACCCTCAGTAGGTGGGAAATGTCAGCTTCCTGCTATTGTTTTTGGCTGCGACTCACAAAACCTTTACTGTGGAGGTGTTTGTACAAATAGTTGCAGATTGCATGTGACAGCTTTGGGAGGTGACATTGTTACCTGCTTGAAATCATAAAGGATGCAATTAATAGGCAACCTCTGTAGTAGAATGGGACATTTCTGAGTGACTGATGAGGTCATAAGGACTACTTGTTTTGTTTAATTTTGTTACTTTAGATCATTTGTTTCCAGGGCTGCAGATTATTAAATAGGTGGACTGATGTTTTTCAGTCAACAGTGTCACAAAAATCTTTAGTTTTTTTCCCCTTAATTTGGCACCAATCTAAGCCAGTTTGTTCAATACATCATTGGCCCTGGTGTTCAGGCTGCTCTAACTGATGGGATCCACAGTGTTTGTAATGAGGAACAGATGTTTGAGTTTCTTTTAGACAGTGACATGTAAATCTGCACATGCTAAATAGAGCAGTTGTTCTCCGCAAACTTGGCAGTTTGCTTATTGAACTCATTTGCAGCCAGCACCCCTTGGGGAGGTCTCCCCATGGTGACACACTGAGATTTAGATTATTTCGGACAACTTTACAATTATATATATATATATTTTTTTTTATTTTAGATTCTCTATAAAAGGTGAGGCTGAATATTAGTTAGGTTTATGATGTTCTGGTTGAAAAGAGAATCTGTAAAGAGTTATTTGAAAATATATAAGCACCAAAACAAATTTTTTAATCTTCAATTTTTTTTTATCTTGCCATCTAAAGTACATTTGAGCGCATTGAGAGTGTCTACAGTTCTGCATTGAGATTGTGTTTATGTACAGCCAATAAAAATGCACTATTCAGCCGTTATTACTTTAAAACATGACAGTCAGGTTGAAACTTCAAATGTTGCAAGTTTGCTAAAGTCTCTGGAAGGCCATGTTATTGGAAGAGAGTAAACAAATGATGTCTGCAAATTCAGCTACTTAAAAAGACCAGGAYGGGTGAAGAATCCTGTCGATTAAGAAAATACCTGCATTTTCAAAGAGATAAAAACCAAATTCATTGTCTCCTAAACCCTAAACACCAGATAAGGTAGAATAACATTTTCTTTTGGGAATCAAATGATCATCTAATTCACCACAGTGTTGTCCCTATATATATA